>NC_030437.2:11813796-12113796 GCF_001660625.3 Ictalurus punctatus | reverse complement strand
AAAAATAGAACTTGCCATTGTTATTCCTTCCTGTCTAAGCCCAAACCTTTCTCTTAGATTACCATGAGGCTGGAAAACACCAATATTATTTCTTCTCAAGTAATGTCAAAGAATTGGTAAGAATAATAACACACCTGCTTTTAACATACATTTAATTTCACAAAGGGTTGTTGGTATTTTATACCACAGTACTGTTGAATGCTTGATTCTGTTTATTGAGTTTTTATTTTTATATAATAACAAAATGGTTCTGACATTATTTTCTATAACAATATGCGCTCTTGATCATTTCTATAGCAAAAAAAAAAAAAAAAAAAGCTTACACAGGGACTTGTATGATGGACACACCATATAAAAAAATGTGTAATTGTTGATAAGGTGAAGTATTCTGTGAGATGTTTATTTAGATTTTTTTGAAGGAATCTCCAGTGTCAGCACTGGAAGATGTTCATTTAAGTTTTGCAATACTGGAAAAGTCTTAATAATGATAGGCTTTGTGCTTTCTCAGTAACATGGCAATGTGTGTGTTTTTTTTTTTTTAAATCTTATTTTAAAAAGCGGCTTGTAAAGGGGTAAAGGAAGGAATGTTTATAGCTGTTATAAAATGAGTGACTAATGTAGTGGAAGATCCATTAATCAAAACAGAATATTAAATCAATAAAATGTATGAGGTATCATTCTCTAATCAATACAAAAAAAGTATGTGGCAAGTTGCAGTCATATAAGAAGAATAAAACACTTCTTGACGTGCTGTTATAGGAAAATAATCAACTTCTGTTTTTTTTCTAGAAACACTTCATTATATTTTATTCCTTACTTGTTGCACTTTGTTATGATCCTTGTATGGAATGGACAGTGGAAGTTGGTTCAGCCCAAGATGGCTTGAGGTATTTCACGGCTTTTGGTTTTTACTGACACTTGAGAAGACTTTCCTCCTGTAGTAATTTAGACAGATCTCATGCTTCTGCCAGCTTGTCAAACTGACAAGTAGAGCAAATCATGGTTATTGCTGTAGTTAATCCTATTTTATGACTCAGTTCCAGGGTGATGCCCTGGTCTGAACCTGCATTTGGACGATTTACAATGTTTTGGAAGTATACCTAGCTGGAATTTTTGCATTAACAGCTGCTTTTTATTTCCACACATGACATGGTATGCTGGATTACTTAGCTAATGTTCAAACTGAATAAACAACATTATATGCTCAAATGTTTCAGTTTAAACAGTCATCCCAGGACCACAACAATACACTCTTGACTCAATTGCCAATATCCTTTCTCATGCTTTAAAGGCTTCAGGAACCCTTTTCAGCCCTGTCCTAACCCCTTTCTGCCTCAGTGTTCTAAACCAAACAGAGGGGCAATGAAGAGGTCAAAGGGGAAAAGGGGCACATTTGCTTCTTTAGCCCTTTGATATCAACCATCGTCTTAAACACCTGTTTTCTTCCTCCTCCCCTTCCTCTTGGATTTCTTAATTCTTGTTTACTTTGGCATGTCTCCATTTGCCTCAAGCATTTTGTAGTTCTAGTTCTGAACTGTTTAGTTGACCACTAGCGTGAGATCAAATTCTTAACATTCTGTCCACTGAGCTAAAAAAAAAAAAAAAAAAAAAAAAAGAAAGAAAGAATGGAAAACAGTTGTGTGCAACGTTTACCCAGCTCCTCCCCTAAACAAACTGTCTAATTAGCAATTATAGACAGCTTAGAAAACTTCCAGGTCAAACAAGTAATGCCCTATTGTTGTTTAAGTGTGTGAAGTAGGCTTAGTGCACATGCTTTCATTTGCCAACATCATGTAAGTCAACATCCAGCCTTGTAAAACAATACTTGTTGGTTTAGTGAAGAAAAGTGGGATCCTGGGGAGGAACCAAGAGAGGTACGTTTGAGAAAAGCCGAGAAGTTGATTGTTAACACTGTAAGCAGCTTCCCGAGGTTTGGTCAGGATCAAAGCTGCCTTGCTGAGAGTTTCCCTTTTGTTCTCGCACCTTCACAGTGGTCCATTGCTCAGTTCCTCTTTTCATCTCTCCCCCAGTGGAGTCCAAACGTACCCTCAACCTCACATGGAGTCAGTGTTAGTCAAATTCAGCTGTCCAGCTGAGTAGAAAGTCAACACTCTTTCCAACAATGTGGAGACCCATAAGGTGGTGCCATGGGTGTCTCTTAGTAACATCAAGGAGACATTTGAAAAGAGTTTCACGAGTTATATATCAGCAAGGATATTCGGGAGTAATTCTGGATTGTATATCAATTTCAGATCTGCCTTGATCATATCACCTCCTGCACTCTTCCTCTTTCTGTCTCACACACCTACACACTCAAATGATGCAACCATGCAGGATAATTCCCCAAGCGGCAATATCAAAGAAGTAATCATGTCAATGCAAGCAGAAACAGCATGAGATTAAAAAAACTCAAACATGGTCACAAGGATGAAAAGCCCTTACAGCTGCTGCTAAACCCTGTGTTTGTGTATGCGCTGTCTGATAGGACTTTATACACTTGTATCAGTATCATCTCTAAAATCCCTCTGAATCCCAACACAAATCTATTTATTAACCACAGTAATCCTTATTGAGACAGTGCAAACATTACTATTTTCCCAAGCAGAATCCTTTCCTATCAATTTAATCTGCAGAAATTGATATATGAATGTGTCTGTATACACATCAGGCTAACGGTTAAGTTGCACTTGATTTGGAATATATAATGATTCATAACCATGACATTTTAAATCTTTTAAAAGTGGGCTGTAATGAATTATGACTTGCAATGAATTATGATGTTAGTAGCTAGTAACAAGCGTGTAGTTTGTAGTAGTGAAAGGAAACTGCATGTTTATAAGATTTTTATGAGGCATGTTGCTTTATGTCAAAACTGAAAACAGTTTGTTTTGATAAAGTGTCATCAGTTTATTTATTTGATCTTCTAAAATCCGTAAAGAATTTTGTGAGCTGCTTGATATTCACCACTAGAATCTGTGTACTTGAATATTAAGGCCAGTCCTCTAAATAATGAATGTCACTGGATATAGTCTCAGTTATTAAGTACAGTCAATGTACAAACCTTAAACCTATTATTCTTGTCTCTATAATGTATCCCTTATGCACTAAAATTCTCAAGTACGTTACAGTTTGAGCTTTAGCACACTAGTTTCATATTCCATACATAGACTAAAACCCCACTCTTATTATTATTATTTCAGTGTATGTGCATGCCCATAACTGGTGTGTAGAACTATAGAATATCCATGTTAGGTGATGGAGTAGGCTTTTGTATAATGCTGTCACTTGGCTAGAGGTTTTCTTCACAATGTCTGCCAAGAAGAGGTTTGAATTTGACCCAGAGCCTAGAGCTTTCGAAGTCCACACATGGGAGACACCCACTTTTTCCTCCAGACTTGAACATTGTCCAAACTAAAACACTGGCTTGTCTCAAGATGATATAGATAGACATCTGTGAGCAAAGCCATTCCTGTTGTTTTTTTGTTTTTTTTACTCTGACCACTTTGGCTAGCTGGTGCCGGCTAATTTCATTTTGTTTATATGTGTGTATATATATTGTTTATCGATAGTGTAAACACACAAATATGTGTGAAAATGCGGTGTACAAACTTTTCAGTTCATGAAAACAAATGTCTGCTTAGATCTGGCATGTATTTACACACAACTTTGAATGCTAACATGTATTAGCAAGGAACGTAGGGATGGAAAATAAAACCACAAATGCAATTTGTTGGCTTATGAGCTCTTGACATAGGTGTTTGCTTGATAATGAGTCTGGATTGTTAATAATTTTGAATTAACAATGAAATGTAATTACCTTTGGAGAGAGGGCATTTTAGGACCTGCACTGATTTCTCTGTTTTAAGTCTGAGTTGGGTTTTTTTGTGCCATCAGTTAGAACCCTGCAATACTGAAAATACATGTCATTAGGTTTTTGGAATATTTGTAGATAATGTGGGAATTTCACAACCATCATTAAGTAGGACTGTACCTACACTGTTGTATTCTCATCATTTCTCTTGGCCCAGTCTATTCAAGTCCCCTGTATCAGTGTGAAACAAGACACAATTGCTGGTTTTCCCAACATCAATCACTGGGACTATTGACTGCTCTCATGCTAAAGTGGCATCAGAAAATGAATCTAGTTATCCTAATTGAAATTCCGTGAATGAATAGATTACTTGTTAATTTTAAACATTAAAACATAAGCATAACATAAGCACACAATGATAAACAGCGTAGCTTGATAAATCCCCATTTCACTTCATCAAACTCAAAATCTCTGCTTCACTTTCTTTTGTTCCCCCATTTCTTTGTATCAATAGTAAAAAGAATGTCAGAGTCTTTTCTTTAAGGACCCTTTGAAGTGATCCTTACATACTGTGTATGGTTAATTGTGGGTGTGGCTCTGTTTAAATAACAAGTGACATGCGCACGCATGGTGGATACGAACAATTGGGATTTATTACGCTTCATTACTTATACTTATCTGTATGCATATTTGATGAATTTCAATATTATTGTGAGTATGAGAATTCAGCACAAGAAGAAATTGTGCTGCATGTCACACATATACCGCCTGAAGAAAGCTGAGAACTGAACGATAAGAATGAAGAATGTCTGATCCCTCAGAAGAGCTACTGTAGCACAAGTTGCTGAAAAGTTAATGCTGGCTATGACGGAAAGGTGTTAGAACCCACAATGCATTGCAGCTTGCTGCGTATGGGGCTGCGTAGCGGCAGACCGGTCAGAGTGCCCATGCTGACCCCTGTCAACCAGCGAAAGCACCTACAATGGGTACGTGAGCATCAGAACTGCACCATGGAGCAATGGAAGAAGGTGGCCTGGTCTGATGAATCACATTTTCTTTTACTTCATGTGGACGGCCAGGTGCGCATGTGTCACTTACCTGAGGAAGAGATGGCACCAGTCTTCATAAGAATACACAAAACCACTTATCCTACTGCTGAAAAAAAATGTTACATGCTTTTTCTTTTTCACAGCAAGCAACAACAAATCATTTTTTCTACACTCAACTAATGAGAGCTTTAAAGTTTGCTCTGAACATGCATAAACCATTTGGCTAATTCATCTTGGAGCCTGCTTTCCAGGTTCATTAGCGGAACAGCTACAACTAATGCCACTATGGAAAATCCACTGAAAATTGAAAAGACTACTGTTGGCAGAGTGTTCAACAACATAAGGCTGGCAGTATTTATGCATGCTGGAACTTTTACTGCAATGTATTTAGCAAATATTCTTTTGGATGCTAAGAATTC
The DNA here is from genome assembly GCF_001660625.3 of Ictalurus punctatus. Taxonomy (NCBI): domain Eukaryota; kingdom Metazoa; phylum Chordata; class Actinopteri; order Siluriformes; family Ictaluridae; genus Ictalurus; species Ictalurus punctatus. The sequence goes on along the minus strand of NC_030437.2, from coordinate 12,108,517 downwards.
ATAACATAAACCTTGTCTTCTGTGCGTCTTCCATACTTAGTGTGCCTCAGAAAACACTAATTAGATTGCACAGTAAACTCAAAATGCGGCAGAATTTTGTGTTCAGAGGTTTTTCATGAGACAGAGGATAGTCTGCAGTCATCTTTCCAAAGATCAAGGCTGGGAATGTTATATAAATGATTATTATACTATGTGGTTTTCTAAAAGTTTGTCTTGGATACCACAAAGGATGAAAAGGGTGATTTTGTAGACTGGGAAAGAACCACAGGCCTGTTAGCTTACCGCTTGCGGCTTGCTGATCTCCTCTAATATTATTACCAAAGCTGACCTATAAGATCATCCACAGGAAACATCTGAATGAAAGAGAGAGAAAGAGAGAGAGAGAGAGAGAGAGGGGGGGGGGGGGGGGGGGGGACGACAGCTGTCTACAGCTCCTTAGAGCAATTAAGCCCAACAAATTACACCCACAGAGAGTATGTTGACTGTATGCAGATACCACAATCATCCAGCCACTAGACAATCTTTAGCCAAAAAATCAGCATCAAACAGGATGCTGAACAAACAGGAAAGACATCTGGGGAAGCAACATATGAGCTTCTAAGGTCTTTAGAGCAGTGTGCAAAATCAGCCAAGTATTATCCATAATGAACTCTACTTGAAAAAACTTGTCTTTTTCAAGGTCAACTCTCAGCCCACTTACTTCTTTGTCCCTGAGCTAATATGCACACCCATGTACTTAAAGAATAAAAACTACAGCTCTGCCTGGTCTTTTATGTGAAAGTTCAAGTAGGATGTTTAAATGCAGATGATGTTTCCATTTTGCTAGCTGTGAGATGATCAAGCTTTGGGGCAAAGGCTTCTGATGCTGCCAGCAAGTGGGTAGCCTTGCTACTATCAATCTGTGTTTATCATTTTTTGGTACAAATATGCTAAATAATTCACTGCCCACTAGGAGTTGCAGAGACTAGTCAAATACTCAATTGATACATTCACAAGCTGGCACTGTGGGAAACTGTTGACTAGTCATTAAATCGTTCTCCCTGTGCTTTGGGGCTTTCTCTGGGTACTCCGGTTTCTTCCCCTGTCCAAAGAAATGCATTGTAGGCTGATTGGCATTTCCAAATTGTCCTATAGTGTGTGAATATGTGTGCAATTGTGCGATGGATTGGCACGCAGTCCAGGGTGTCCCCCGAAAGATGACTAGATGAATATTATTTTTAAAATACCGGTTGATTCTAAAAATTTGCATTCATGCAACTCCTATTACCCACTACTTGTCATTAGGCATGATTACTTCCAGAGTCTAGAACTATGTTGTATGTTTTGAGGTGAGAAACATTTAAGAAAAACTATATAACAACAGCAAGCATTTCTTTACTGAAGTCTGTCTCCAGTTACGTGGAAGTTAAACAGTACAGAATGCTCCGGAAAATGACGGGTCATTTGCCAGAGGCTTTCTTCCCTTAGCTCTGCTTGGATATTCTTCAAAGGCTGGACAAATCAATTCCAATAAAGGTTCTTCATATCTTTGGGTTTTGGAGCATTTCTAAAGTCTAAGAAATGTCTGGTATTATAATGAGATGACTGGCCTCCTCACAACACGTGGCTAAAAGAATATACCTTAAAACAGCACTGAAAAGAACTGTATTGATGTACAATTTCAGCTATAGTATAAACATTAAAAATGTATGGCTGCATTTATTTGATCACGCTGAGAAACAGTGGTCAAATATAATAAGTGATGTTAGACGTTTATGATCATGTAAACCAGACTAAAGATTTTGTGGTTGGGACAATTGCAGCTGCATAAATTGCAATTAGAAACGATGATTTTGTGGCAGCAGTCATCCAATATCTGTTTCACCATTAGGATTCAACTGACAGCCTCTACAATCAGTATATTAATGGACATTAGTGGACTTAATATTAAGTCAAATGTTATCTATACTGTTAAAAAAGTCCTGTTAAAAAACTGTCAAAAAATAGGCAGCAGGGATGTAACTAGAAAACTACTGATTTACCAATCAGTACTACTACTGTTTTATAAATGGACCATTGTTTTAGTATTTTAAAAAAATTATCAATTGTCATTATATCAATTATTATTTTAAAGCATCAAAAAAAGTTATATTACAGTAAAAAAAAATTCAGAAAACAAATAATGATATTTTACAGTAATTATTTTTCATACAGTTATTTTTCATCCTTTATGTTGCCAATTAATATTTTGCAATGTTATATAATTTTACAAAAAAATTGGTAAAAATAGAATTAACACAACAGATTAGACACAGTAGAAAACATTTTATTTAGTCTTACTTTGTAATCAATTGTGTTACCCATAGACATGTGCAAGATATACTCATGCATGCGGAAAAATTTTCATTTGAATAATTTTCATTTGTAATCATTGGCTTTAAATTGTCTTCAGATTCACAGTTAGTGTCCATGGTCATCACACACATTGTTGCCAACTTAACAACTTTGTCACTAGATTTAGCGACTGTTCAGACCCCTTTAGAGACTTTTTTTTTCTTTTTAACAAAAAAATAAAAACACCTACCGACAAATCTAGTGACTTTTTGGACAAACCTTAGCTACTTTTCCTAGAAGAAACAGAGGCTGTGCACTGTGTGAGAGAAAAACTAAGAAAGACATTCTGTGGCTTCTAACTTTCTCCCTGAATGCTCATTTTACATTTTACAGGATTTTGCAGAGCAGCAGCTTGGAAATGACTGGGAAGTGACTGCTGGTTAACATGAATTCTTAATGGGCCGTGGTTCAGTCACTATATCATAATATCATACTTGTTCCTTTGTCTGACAACAGAAACAGAAAAATATGTAAATGAGAACAGCTTTATTGGGAATTGAAATACAGTGTGTGAGCACAGAGAGTAGGAGAGAAGCAGACAGATGTAAAGGGCTGACACTAGGCAGAATGTAAATATGCAATGCGATGGCATTATTTATATGCTAAGTCATCTAGCAACATTTAGCGACTTTTCCAGCAGGCTTTAGCAACTTTCCATTGAAAGTAGCTGGCAACAGTGATCACACAGTATGCTTAAGATGGTACAGGCAGAAATTAATATAAAAAAAAAAAAACCCAATTTAGTAACCAGCACACAAGCACTAGGTGCATGAACTCCTGAAAATCCTAAGAAACACAACAATGTTCCAGCACTATGTGCTTGGATGTCTAATAATACAGTGTATATCATGCCTAAGAAAATAAAACAAAGTGAAAATGGGCCACCACGAGACACTAGAACTCTTTGGAAGTCTTTGGAACTGAATGGTGCTGGAGCGCACTTAGTCCATCAGTAATGAAGGTCCAAAATCCACAATAGGTGTTTAACTGGATTTAGATCTGGGGACTGTGCAGGTGATAGAATATGATTTACATTATTTTCATCTTCATCAAAAAACATTCAGTGAGTCATCATGCCCTGTAAATGGGGGTCATAGTCATCCTGGAAGAGACCACTTCCATCAGGATAGAAATGTTAGACAGAACTGAATGCCTTTGACACTTTTATTGCACTGTTTATTTACTTTTCTCAGCTTTTCTCTGCTGATGACCATCTATAAAGCATTATCTCACTCTACACTATACACCTCAAATGGACCCAGTGTGTTTTCTTTTCAACTGAACGCCAATCTATGCTAAACCTTTAGGGTCCACTGCATAAAAAAAGACGTGGTTTATACTGCTGGTTGTCCTTTGTCCCTCAGTGACACACAGACTTACTGAGCTAAAGACTCTCATGGCCACAGGCTTCAGAAGGAGTGAACCATTGATGTAGAGATAAGAGGAGGTCTGTCTTAACTTGCATGTTGATTCCTCTGGGAAGGAAAGAGGCAAAACAAGGCAAAAATGGAATTCCTGAAAGAAGCAGGAGACAACACAAAACATTGCTCTCAAACATACAATCCTCTTTCACATGGTCTTCATGAGGTGTTTAGTCGATTGTGGAGAAAATTAAATTTGGTGGGAATAAAGAAAAAAAAAAGCTTTATTAATGTTGCTGGCTATATTGTAGCCCTAGATTCCCATATGACATTATAATAGGTTAAATTATATTTTAAATTGTATTTTTTTTTTTCCTGCTATATTTTATTTTGTGTGATAAAATCACAAAATGACTGTTAAATCATTTATCTGCAGCACCATACCGGTGATTCCACGATTGTGGTGTCATTTAGCCCTTGTATTGTAAGTTTGCTTAAAAATATATATACTTTAAGCTTTATTTTTCAAATATTTTTTCAACATTAAATGTAGAAAAACATATATCCAACCATTCAAAAACTTGTTAATCCAGCTCAGACAACATATATTTTTTAAAGGTTTATTTACTGACAATGGTTCAAGCATGAGATGTTAAATGGATTCACACATTAGTGGAAAAATTATATATATAAAAACCCTATATATATATATATATATATATATATATATATATATATATATATATATATATATATATATATATATATATATATATATATATATATATATATATAAGTAATTTAATTACTATATTTAAAGTCATAATATTAAAGTGTAGATTTAATGGACCAGGAAAGTGTTGTACAAAGATTTTTTTTATTAATGTTTAAGTCATTTATCTGAAACATGCACATAGGTTGTTGTGAAAGAAACTTTACCAATGTTTTAAAATGTCTTTTACTTTTACTTTGCATGTGTACTATCAGTGGGACACAAATGGCATCTTCCATTGGTGCGTGTCACGTTTTTAAATGAGCGTCAGATGGTCACCATATGGAAGTCATTGAGGTTCAGTGTTAGATCTATAATAGATATAATAACACACTGAACTGTGTCATATCAAATTTAGTCAGAGCCTAATGCACTTCTTCAAAGTTGACATTCCAGTATTTTCACGTGAAAAACAAGCCATTCACGAGTAAAATGGTCAAAATGGAGAATGCATTATAATTTCCCCCAAATCCTCTTTCCTACCTTCACATCACTTTTGCAGCAGCTATTTCTTACCTACACATTAATAGAAACCATTCAATACTTTGCAAAGCTATAAGACACCGTATTTTATTATTTCAATTTCCTTGATGTCACCTGTATGTGTAACTATTTTCAATTTCCCCTAGACATACCAGAAGACTAGAGCTTTCTCATATGCAGGCTTGGCCGAGGGCCAGGGAGAGCCAACAGCAGACAGAAACAGTCACTCCTGCAGATGCTGAGCTTTTATTAATGTCTGAGGGAAGAAAAAGGAGGAGAGGCTTATGTGGAAATATTTGTCTTGGAAATGATCGAGTGGCCTGCTCTTGTCCGAGACTGAATGCAGAATTCATCAGCTCCCAGGATTAGGTCAAGGCTTATTGAGATATTCTCCTCAACAGAAATTATGTGTTTCATTGTTTAATAAAGCTTTTTTTTTTTTTTCAATTTATCTATGATTTAATATGGAATAGTTGCTTTTGCTCAGCTGTATCAGTTTCAAATGAATTGTTGTCTCTCAGTTTGAGGCCATACTGTATTTCCACTTCATCTGGCTTTCTATCTGGATCTCCATCTGTTTTTACATTGACTGAGAGAAAGACACACTAAGGCTGGTTTTCATCAAGCCAATGTAAAACAGAATATGTCATTAACACCATAAACATAACTGCAGTGATTCATTCAATATATTTTTATTTTTACACATCTGTTACTTTAATTCGCAGAGGATGCAGTGGAATGATATATGTGACAACCTGTTGATAAATGTTGCACTGACGGGGAGTTGCTAAGGCGTAATGAGAGAGAGAGAGAGAGAGAGAGAGAGAGAGAGAGAGAGAGAGAGAGAGAGAGAGAGAGAGAGAGAGAGAGAGAGAGAGAATATTTATCAGAGCAAAATGAGAATTAAATTAAAATAGTAGTATTTCAAGTGAAATGTTTGAATGTGGAAAAAGCAAGAATTTTGAGTAGAGGGAGAGAGAGGGAGAGAGGGAGAGAGAGAGAGAGAGAGAGAGAGAGAGAGAGAGAGAGAGAGAGACTGCCCTCTCGGTTGCTCTTACTTTTTATGACCAGAAAACCACAGTAAACAAACAGAGAAGCACATAAACTGTTCCTCTAGTGAACATGGCAGTGCTGCCAAACCCAGCCATTCTTTAAAAACTGCACTGCATAACAGTTCACATGAAAGAGGGCAGTTATTTAGGCATGCTGGGACTTTGAGTTTTAGCCTTCTAGTCACAGGAAATTAAAGCCACAAGGAATAAAACATTACTCCCGCATTTCAACTCCAGATCCATTACTCCGCTCTCAGTGCATGTGCTGCATTAACTATTTCTCATTGGGCTCTAATGGGTTTCACTAGCAATTGTTTTAACTAGCTAGTGGAAAATCATTGTAGTCGAATGAGCAGTAACACAGCTTTGAGTCAGGCTTCGTTACACCACCCCATTGTTAATTATTTTCCTATAACATTGTGGGTTTTTTTTCCTTCCATAATGACATGCAATGGAAATATGTAAATACTGTATAATTTAGAAAATGATGAGGATTGGTTTAAAAGCAAAAAAGTGTTTCTTGAAAAAAGGTGTCTTTGTATATAATACAGCATCTTGTCCTTTCGCAACAAAACATTGAAAAAATAATAGTGATTTACTTGTTTATGTTATGTTATGGACTGAAATGGTTAAGCACGAAGGCCAGAAGGTAATAGCTAATTATCTTTCGATCTGCCTTCTTCAAATGAGGCCCATTCACAGGTTGTATATAATTGATCCCTTATTTGTGAAAGGTCAGTGTTCACACATGGCATGTGGCAAGAGGAAAAGAACATTTGGACTTCCTGTTATTCTATGATTGGGTCATTAGTGGGCAAAAAAAAACTAACAGGCACTCGTTTGTCTAAAGAGGGGTAAAGAGGGTATTACTGAACATAATAAAGGTGGCTATGGATTTAGTGACAGCTTGCAAATTTGGTATATGGCATGTCTACTATTATACTAAAAAAAAATCCATATTTTGCAAGAATTAAAACTTTTTTTTTTTTGTAAATCTAGGAGTACCCGGAGGAAACCCCGAAGTATAGGGAGAGCATGCAAGCTCTGCATTCACAGGATGGAGACTGGATTCAAACCTCCAACCCTGGAGGTGTGAGGAAAACGTGCCAACTACTAAGCCCCATTCTTGCTAACACTGTATATTAAAACATGCAATCTAATACACATGAACACCAAGTAAAATATAACATCTGATTAATTAAAAAAATATATATTATGCATGTGGCAAGTATTACGAACAGCCTTGGTCATAAGAGTAATGTAAATAGTTTAATGGATGCATTGTCAGGCAACTTATTACTTGAGCTTCAGTCTTATATTAGAATTTTACTATCTGAAACTATTTGCCCCCAAGCTGCAGGAGGTGCTTCATTTTAAAATTCCACATGGATTCTGGAAACACATTTTGCAGAGATTTTAGCCTTAAGCTATGCTTGTGAAGCAGTTCTGTCTAGCCATCTGTAACCCACTGGTCATGTTTTGCCCTGCTGTGTTTTCATAACTGTATCCGTATGGCTGGGATCTGAACTTCTAAGGAGTTTGGCACATATCACCTGCCCTTAATTTCTCACCCAGGGCAACCAACGGGGGGGTGGGGGTATGTGCCCCAATATGCATCTAGTCAGAGAGATAGGAATGATATTTCACTGAACAAAGCCCAAGTGCTGTTTTTGCCTGCAGGTATTTTCCATTCGTGAAATTCCTTTTACTTAGAAAACAAATCTGAACAGATGTGAACAGATGTGCGTAAAATCGTAAACTAACAATCGCCCTATTACTGCAATAAATCACCAATATACTTTATTTTAAGAACAGACAATATGCAAATATTTTATAATGATTATTTATTTACCAGCTCATTAAATCCTTTTCCTTCATTATGCATTACTGAGTATTATATATTAATATATTTGTTTATAGATTATTTTATCACCCACATTCAGTCAATATAGTGTCATCTCAGCTAACATTTTCTGAATGTCAAGGTTTGTATTGGTGTCGTTAAAGATTCATACAACCTTGCAGCAACATGTTCAGCTGTAGGAACATTAACAGGCAGCTAAACACATTTATCATTGTAATTCCAGTATACTGTATTGTGATCATACATTTGTCAATTTTTCCCTTTATTTCAAGGGAATACAATGAGTGTGTCTGACATGTTCACAAGAAGACACTTTCAGTTTTTTAAATATAGCTTTGAAATCTGTATGAAAACAGGATGTTAATATCACCAGTTCTACTCTTCATTCAAGTTACTGAGCTAAAAAGTCAAAAGTTAGTAAAAAGATACCACACATACCTTGTTTTTGACTTTCCACACTTGACATTGTGAAGATATAATATTACAGTCATGCCCCTGTATTTATGTATGAGTTGTGTTCGAACGTGTTATCACATGGTCACTAAGTCACTAACTGAAGCGACTTAGCAGGAATTCACTGCCTGCTGTTAGTCAGCTGTGAGCTAGATTTCTTCTACAATTTCATGTATTTCATTTCAACAAATGAGTAACCCATACTTTTGAGCCATAGTCCTCAGGGTTTATTCCCCATTTTTAACTAAATGAGACAGTGACAAACTAGACAAACTCACAAACTGAATGGATTTGAGTTAAAATTCTGAGCTTTTTAAAAAAATAAAATAAAAAAAAATTGGGAAACCAAAACAATATAACAAACCAGAGCGACAAACAGGAATCAAAAGGATTGGTATTAACTGGTACCAGGACACAGAGCGTATACTTTGTGATGCATGCGTGAACTGAAGGTCCTTAAATACTGTCTGTTTCTCAATATGCGTTCTTATGCGATCATGCACCCATGTGAACTCGTTTTACATCATCCACTGCCAAAGTTCACCTCCAATACTCAAGAACGCAAGCACCGGAGACGCATGAAATTACCCAGATGTGTTCTTGATATCGAGGATGCATCGGATGCAGACCTGAGCACACCGAATCTGCATGAAGTCCCAAAAATCATTGTAGCAAATCAATAGCAGATGACAGAAGCCTGAACCATACTTGTATTTTTTACCATCTTTTTAACAACAATAATCGAAATAAATCAAAATAGGCATCTGAAAAGAATTCTTTTGATATATCATTTAGACTGAGATATATATGAAGTTGTTGAAAAGTCGAAATTATCCCTGAGAAGTATTTTAATTAATCTACACTGGCTTCCATCCTGAAGTAACGGTAAACTCGTTAGTTTAGTTTTTAGTTAATGTGAGCCCACAGTTGCAGCTTACTACATTAAAACATGCTTAATTAATTTCAGTTAATCAGAGAGTTAACAGTAAATCTATAAACCAACTGAAACCTATTACCTGGGGAGCGATGAAGACACGAGGACCCTGTCCCACTACTAGAAATGTCCTGGGATGGTCCATTGTGCAACAGGAAGCTCACAGCACATATCAATTCTCACAAATATGAGGTCTCTTTTCTCCTGTCCTTCCGAGTTCATTCTTTCAAGGTAGTCTGGTTCTTCACGAGAACGCAAGTTCGTTTTTTATGTTCTTAGAATGGAGAAACAGTGTGTGTGTGGCTGTGACTGTGATAAAGTCCAGGTGTATATGTTTAGTAATCAGTGTGAATGTGAAAGTGTTTGGGTATTGTAGTCCTCAGTGGACATGTTTGTAGGCCACGGTGAATTTTGGGATGTGTATTTAGATGCCAGTTCTGACATTTACAATTTTTACAAATTTTTAAATGTATTTATTATTTGCAAGCAATGACTACATTGTGTTCTTAAGTACAGTAAGTAACAAGATTTCTAGCATTAAAATTTGCAAATACATTAACTAGCATCCACACTATTGGCACAAAGACATTAAGCATTTAAAACTTTGAACATTTAAACTTTCGTTCTATAATCTGCGTAACTGGTTTGTAATTTGTCTAAAAGAAATAAAAGGACTTGATTTTCTACAGATCTTGCCATCTGAATCTTCAGAAATTCAGATCATGCAACTTCCTGTTGAACATGTGATTTGTGAAACATTCCAAAAACAAACAAACACCTACTCTGGCTCTTACACCTCTACTCTGCACACTTTGCTTCTCTAGAACTCAATTAAAGATCTTGTACAGTAGCACTACTTGTATTGTCTTGATATATCACTCTGCTTGTACTTCCTCATTTGTAAGTTGCTTTGGATAAAAGCGTCTGCTAAATGAGTAAATGTAAATTTAAATGTAAATATTATATGTGAGTTTTATTTTAACCTATGTTTAGATTTTTTTTTTTTTTTACCTTACATACATATTTATAAGTGTAATATGAGTTCTACACGAATGGTACCCCATAAAATGATGATTGGTTAAGGTCAGAGCAAAGAGCCCTTCATGACTTTGTATGAAGTAAAACAAAATCACTCTTGCACATTAGAATTCCTACAATTTTTTGTTGTTGCCTGAAGTGGGTTGGATAAGTGGGTAACTATTAAATTACTACATTTTATATGCTAAAAAAAGGAAGGGTAAACACTGTGTAAATGTTTTGCTCACTAAAGAAAACCCAAAACCATGAGAACCCAGTGCTGCCATTAGGAGCATTATCGTACTATCTTCCCAGAGGCATTCTGGGGGTTTCTGCCAGAATGTAAAAATCTGGCTCAGGTATAATGTTAAAGAGGGAACATATGCAGGAGATATGAAGTACGTGCATACAGAACATTTGCAACTAAGTCTCCTGTGAACTGTGTTGAATTAACTCTTACAGTGTTTAGTCTCTTTAGTTCATCTGGACGTCTATAAAACAGTATGTGTTAATTCACCGCTGAGATTTGTGCATACTGATGTAAATGATGCATTGCATGTCTGCATTTCTCAGCACACACACATACAGTAGGCTATGTATACAGAAAGCGTGTGTGCGTAACAAGAGCTGAGCCAGCAGCCGCAGTTCCCAGTAATGTTTGTTTAGTGAAAATCCTCCTGGGGTTGTGCAGAGTGAGAAAGAAGCCATCAGCCTCGTGCCTGCAGAGTCTGTGCGTGTGTGTGTGTGAGTGCGTGTGTGTGTGCATTTATGCGTGTGTGTGTGTGTGTGTTTGTGTGCGTTTGTGTGTGTGTGTGTGTGTTTGTGTGCGTTTGTGTGTGTGCGTTTTGTGTGTGTGTGTGTGTGGGTTAGCAGCTTCGGTTAAGTCAGAAGATGGTAGTAGAACTTCAGAGAGCGTTTTAATTAACAAACAAACAAACAAACAAACAAACAAACAAATAACAAATCAAGATAAATATAATAATTTGAAATCATTTTATAGGCATAGTCCTTAATCTAGTCTGTCTGTTAAAATAAAGTTTTTTTGTAAATTTTTTTGATTGCTTGTTTGTTTTTTCCAGTTGAATATCATTTTTTAATAGTAGTAAAGATCATGTGATTTCAGGGCTTTCATTGTCAATATTTGTAAATGCTTTTTAATGTTTAAAGAAGTAAATAAGTAAGTAAGTATATAGATAAATAAATAGACCACACCATGAAATAATAATAATAATAATAATAATAATAATAATAATAATAATAATAATAATAATAATAATCCATGTTACCCTGTCCAGGGTGTACCCCTCCTTGTGCCCGGTGCTCCCTGGGATAGGCTCCAGGTTTCCCCGTGACCCTGAAGAGGATAAGCGGTATAGAAGATGGATGGATGGATAATCCATGTTGTAACCTACACTGTTTGATAAGAGGTTCCTTTATTGATCTCCCATAGGGGAAATTCAGTATATGTTGCTAGAAATTACATTGCTTAGTCTTTTCTTTCTGCATAAAAACATTTGCACTCAACTGTAATATCAAAATATTCAAAGTTGCACAAGCTGAGAAAACGCCTGTGCCTTCACATCATTCTCGTTAATGACGTATCAGGTTTGGCTCGGACCCGTCTCTGTCCACTAAATATGAAACCAGGTCCAGAGATCAGCCCTTCCTTCATCTGGTTCCCATTTTTGCTTTGAGTTGTCTAATGAAACCTGAACATTTTTAAAAGATCCAGAGTTATGGGCCCATCAATAAATACCATATTCAGCCTTTGAAGTCAGCCAGGCCATGGAAAGTGCTAAGACGTCATGTGTAAAAGTTATGACCTGATTCATTAAAGCTAATCTACTCAGCTTGACATGGCTTGCTTTTAGTGCATGTGTGTCGTTATTTATTCTGACAAGCGGCAGGACAGCCTCCTTTTTTGGTGAGGTGAGAGCTTTGCCTAAGTGTCAGCTCCTTTTTCCTATCATGTTTTAAATCTTTTTTCAGGCCCCAATGCCAAAATAGCAACTGATTAGAAAGAAAAAGGTAAGAAACGTGTAGAATCTCAGCAGCATGTGGGTTATGTGTTGCTGCGTCTTTTAAAGTTGTCTAAAAGAAAAAGCAAAGACTTTCCTGCCAGTAAGTAATCATTAGCCTAATGCAACAGGACAGCTTACGTTTCACACACATCAGGGGGTAAAGGCAAGCACAAATTCAAAATATTTGTAGTCTTAGTTAAGTAAAACTTTTAATAATGTATTTTTTAAGGAAATGGAGAGAGAAAAGTGATCATCCCTTTTAACAAATACCCCTTAGAGAAAAGTCATATCAACTTCACATGTGAAATGTATACATTGTTTTTAGATGCTCCACACCTTATCATTCACAAAGTCTTTTCACATGTAGTACATGTTTTTATTTTTCAAATGTGATTTTTATCCATGAAGGGCATGTGGTTTTATTTTTTCAGATGGGATTTTCTCATATGAATATTTTATTTTTCATGTGATCACATATTCTTCACACGATGTTGTGTGTTTTTAAGCTATAACATGGTGAAATTTTTTACACATATAATCACAAAACTATGATTTTACCCTAAGAGGCTGTCATTACCATTATTGCTTTTCTGTTTCCTTCTTTAACATGGTTATTGCAGGCAGGAGGCAAGTGCATAAACATCCAATAATCATTTAAAAATCCCATAGCAGGGTCAGAGCACAAGCAAACAACATTAAAGTAGCCCATAATCATAAAATGGGAAAACAAATGAGGGTCAAAACGAGGAAGTACAATGAGAAACAAAGAACAGGAAACACAGGAAACTAAGTTTTGGACTTAACAAGACAAGAGGTACAATAAGACATTACAAGGAAGATCAGAAACAACATGGGAGAAACAAGAGACATGTAACAGGTGAACACATTAGAGTAATCAGGCAACGTCATGACATGGGTGGAGACAGGATCAAATCCAAAACAAAAGCACATGATGTAACAAACAAAAGCAGATGGTATGAACTCAAAACAAAACAAACGACACCAGCGCACTTGAGACAGGAGATTTCGTGACACCTTTATTTTACTTAATGCTTTAAATTACGATTTATGCAAATAAAGCTATTTGAATTTGAATGAGAGAGAGAGAGAGAGAGAGAAATCTTTTAGCCCACATTAATGCTCATCTGCAAGTAGGTATGCATCTGCTAAAGGAGAGCCTGCTCTCTATAGCCACAAGAATAATGCATGAATAGACAGCCAGCAAAACAGATATTTTAACACCAAGCCCATTTTTGACCTGTGTCTCACCTCAGCTAGGGCTTCCTGATTAAGATCTACACTAAAACTGGCCCTGTGACAGCTCGCAGTGATAAAGTAGTGTCTCTGCTTGGTTAATAGCCTCCCAGCTGTTTTGGATAATGAAAGACAGTAGTCATGCAATGCTGAGTGTGAGAAACGCCAGTGCTTCCATTACAATGTGTGTGTGTCAGGAGAAGGTGGTTACTTTAGGGAAGGGAGGAGATGTAACATGCTACTCACGTCCATTAGGAAAGACTCTGCACTATGCTCGGCTGGCAGGTCTACTTAATCAATGTGTTGCTGAGAAATGAAATTTACTCAGATTGAAAATGCTGATAACGTGACATTTAACACCGCATGTCTAAAAATGGGCAGGGTTACGTGTGTAGTTGGGTGATTATACATTACATTTTGGTAATTAGTAATAAAATACTTAGAAGTATGTAGATGTTAGGACTTTATAGTTACTGTACTTTACAGCCAAGAAGTCACTCAGGAGTATAAGACACATCTACTTAATATATTTTCTTAAAGAAGAAATGTGACATGAGGGAGGGAAATCCCTTTCCCTTTTAAATCAACTATAAAGTTCACAGCGACCTTTCACAAATTTTTTAATTTTAGAAATCACAAAATGAAAGTATAATTTTAATTTTAATTTTAGAAATCACAAAATTTTACCCTGTAAGTCTTCAGTTTTTAATATCCAGCAATATATTCTTGACAGTGTGCAATTATTTTTCCAATCCAAAGAAGCACAACGTAATCACAGATTCTGTGATTTGAAGTTCAAGACCATCCGGTAATGTAATTGAATGCTTTTATCATAGGAGAAAAAACACCATAGCTCTGTTTATGACACTGTTTATTTGTAAAACACCTAGCTGAACACTGTAATTACATATTTGGATAAAACCTATTCACGTATATGAACTGTAATCCCTGTAACAACATGATGGCTCAAGCTGGCTCTTCAAATCCATTCCTCAAAGTCCACTGTTCTGCAGAGCAGAGTTTAGCTCCAACCCTAATCAAACACACTTGAACACGCTAATCAAGGTCTTCAGGATTACTAGCAAATTACAGGCAGGTAAATTTGGAAATTGAAGCTAAACTCTACAGATTTGAAGAACCCTGTGTTAGATCATGATTCACTGTTGCCAATATAGACCTCGTTGACAAGCATAAGCTATTGTATGTATAAAAATAATTGCTGTAAAATACTGTTCATTTCTCAAAATGCATAAATAAAGTAGGTTTTTTCGCAGATTTCTACTAGCCCTGGCTCTGTATACAGTGGACTTATTTCTTTGAAAATTTCAGGTTCATATCTGGTCCCCCGCCAGAGATATTCAACCTAAAATTGAGAGGAATTAATTTTTTTTTTTTTTTTTACAATTTCCCAAACCTGAAGTGTTCTGCATGCACACTATACTTACCTAGGTTCCCCCTATAAAATGAGCCTCAAACAGTTCCCATGTTTAAGGTACATGAAGTCTAAGGAACAAGAATGCACAAATTGTGAGTATATATATATATATATATATATATATATATATATATATATATATATATATATATATATATATATATATAGAGAGAGAGAGAGAGAGAGAGAGAGAGAGAGAGAGAGAGAGAGAGATCAGTTTTCGTTCCAAGGAGCTAGGCCCATCATGAGCCGAGATATTGTTGTGTGCCATGACACAAATGTTGCGGTTGTAGTTAAACCACGTAAAAACAAAAACAAAACAAAAAAATGATGGTTTTGAAATGACAATACAAATTTGTAAATTTAAACTAAGACTGAAATACAAGCTCATGCAAAATTTGTAGGAGTCATGATGAGCAAGAGCGGCTATTCTGGATTTCCTGTGAATACAGCTATAATAATAGATATGTATTGCAGATATTATCTTAGCAAAACATTTTGCATAACTATCAAAAACTATTTCCAAAAAAAGAGCAAAAAGTAAAAAAAAATGGCAAATAGCAGAGTTTTATTATATCTAATAATTCAATAAATAAATAAATCAGAAGAAAGGATCTGCAAGTGCAGTACAATCATTTCTTTTGATAAAATAACTAACAATGAAAATGTCTAGAAATAACAAATTCAATTCAACAATCTTATACTCCTTTGCCTCGCACTTCCAGGGTTGGGGGTTCGATTCCCCCCTCTGCCCTGTGTGTGTGGAGTTTGCATGTTCACCCCGTGCTTCAGGGGTTTCCTCTGGGTACTCCGGTTTTCTCCCCAGTCCAAAGACATGCGTCGTAGGCTGATTAGCATCTCTAAATTGTCCGTAGTGTGTGAATGGGTGTGACCCTGTGTAGGACAATGCTATGGAAAATGGATGGATGGAATCTAATACTCAAAAGCAAGGCTGTTTCTGGAAATTTGGGGCAACTTACTTGGGGTCTCCTTACATGGAATCAAATTATTTTACATGCAAGAATGAACAGAATTTTGAATATGAATCTCATGAATATGAATCTCATGAAAATTAATCACATGTAAATTAATCACATGTAAATGAACCATATGAAAATGAATAAATAAATTAAAGACGAAAAGAATGAACAGAATTAATATTTAATTATTTTGGATAAGGGAAAAACATTTTAATAAACAATTCATATAAAAACAACTGTACATGAATTTACATGCTAGCTACCGCTAGATACTTGCTAACTAGTTAGTAATGTTTTTCCTTTCCAATTCCGTTAACAAGCAGCAGCAGGAAAGCAGACAAACTGACTAAATACAATTAATTTACCATTACTTTCTTGAGCCTTGTTGACACTGCACCTACAGACACTGCTCAACACCGACAATAACCAACTTCTAAAAGCTGGCTGTTTGATTTAGAACATTGGGAAACACAAGTGTCATGTTCCCACTGCAAGTCAGATAGGTTTAAAAACAAAAAAAAAATGGTTTTGAAATGCCAATACATAGAGGTAATCACTCAAAAAAAATTAGAAAAATAGAAAAATGGTCAAGCAACCAAATTTATATTTATTGGACCACTTGAGATGGACTGACCCATTCGTATGTTTATTTACAACGTTTTTTGTGTCATATTAAAATCTTAAAATTATGTCCATAGCAAAGTTTCCACATGTTCAAAATCTCTACATTTCTCAGATTTTAGCTGCATTAGGCTACATAGTTCATTTTATTGACAAAAAAACATTCATTGGATTTATATCTGACACAAAAATTGATCTAATATTCTAAGGGATAAGGTTTAACACCTTAGAGACCAGAAAATAAGCAACTTTTACTAACCATTTGTATCATTTCATTACGAAGTTGTAATCGTGAGTCCTTGGTACTATTTAAGAAAATAACTTCTTTTGTAAAGGAATATCTCCATCACCAATTCTCTTGGTAAAGTGTAAAACAAGACAAGGACTCCCTACAAAAACATTCTCTCTAACCTCAGCTCTGAGAAAGGAAATGTACAGAAAAGAGCGAAGGCATCCATTACACGCAAGAGGATTTTCCTGTCAAAGCACTGTATTGTTTGCTCATGTTAAGATGCCTAATATCATATGTGCTGTGGTTTCCCTTTCCCAAACAGTCACATCACCTTCTCACCCTACATATAACAATGTAACCCAACCTTAAGGTGATGCCATGGCTACAGACTCAAAAAGCTGCCATGGGATTTACAGAACAATGTTCACTCAGTGACTGGGAGAGGAAGAGTCATATGAAGACGAGGGATTTCAAGGGCCGGGTTGTTGTTCTGAACGTCTGCCACACTGTACTGTAATGGAAGAGGTTACAGTTCTGGGAAGTGGGTGTATATCTGGCTGAAATGGAGTCTGTAATAGCGTCCAGCAGCAGGATGAATATGAAATTACGCACCGCAGATCGGCGCTGTATTGTGTTCAAGCCTGTGCCAGCTGGCTCACTGTAGGTTAGACTAACTCCTAATGTTAGACTTTAATACTGCTATCACTGCATCACTGGCTTGTTTTCAACATAGTTACCTTAATAATTTGAAACAATGCGCCTTAGTGTTTTGCGCTACAGATAAACGTAGCTCAGTAAGGTGTGGATGTACATTTAAACTAAGACTGAAACACAAGCTCATGAAAAATTTGTAGGAGTCATGATGAGCAAACGTGATTATCCTGGATTTCCTGTGAATGAAGCTATAATAAAAGATATGTACTTTTACATCCATTTTCTGTACAGTTTATCCTTACTGGGTTGCAGGGAATCTGGAGGCTATCCCAGGGGGCATGGGGCACAAGGTGGGGGACATCCTGGACGGGGTGCCAATCCATCGCAGGGCACAATCACACACACATTCACACACTACGGACATGCCAATCAGCCTACAATGCATGTCTTTGGACTGGGGGAGGAAACCAGAGTACGCGGAGGAAACCCCCAATGCACAGGGAGAACATGCAAACTCCACACCTGAAAGTCTGACCTGATTGGCATCTCTAAATTGTCCGTAGTGTGTGAATGGGTGTGCTCCCCGTGACCCTGTTTAGGATAATACTCAAAAGTAGACAACTGTACATGAAACCACATGCTAGCTACCTCTAGATACTAGCTAACTTGTTAGTTAGCCACGAAAATTGTTCCTTTTCAATTACGTTAACATGCAACAGCAGGAAAGCAGACAATCTGACTAAATCCAATTCATTTTTCATTACTTTCTTATCAACATGGCAACAGTTCTTGCCCAGGTCAGATTACGTTAGAGTTTGTTGGAAAATCATACCACACTGCTCAGACATTCCATGAAGGACAAACAGCAATTGAACTCTTCTGCTTTTTTAAACGTTTATGTAGATAGATATGAACGTTTCATGATCACACTAGTTAAGTTAGGTACCTAATTTAGTTATGTGAATTGCATTTTCTATTTTTTAATACACCACACTGCACACTCTGCAACTGCCTGTTATGTAACATCTGTCACTGTCAAATCACAGTGTGCTCTTTTTGCATATCTATTTTAAAAATGATGGGGACCCCTGGTGGTCTGGGGGCCTTATGCACTCGGTTATAGTAAGAAATGACCCTGATAAGAAGCATTAGATAAATATGCTTACAATTTTGTCCATTGCCTATCACCACCCATGACTTTTCATATGAGTTAGCTCAGTCCAATTCTTAGTAATTTGCGCTTGTAAAACTGTCTTGGAGAGCCTCATGAAGGTTTTATATCTTCGGCTTGTATCTATGTATGTAAAACACACAAGTACTCACAAGTACTACACAATAATCGCAACTTCTCGAAAATGTCCCCGAGCCTTTTATAGGCATTTTGATGAACAGAAACACTTCATTATCAAGCCTGTTTCCCTTTCATCAAGCAGATGTCCTTATAGCTACTAGGTCATTGTGTGATCCCTAAATACCTGCCTCTATTGTATTCTCCAGATTCCAGGTTGCCCTTTCATCATGGAAAATCAGAGAAGCGAGCCAACAAGCGATGTGATTACAGGGTACAAGCAGTCACCTCAAAGCTTTCACGACCAATCTCATGACTATATGACCGTCCTGGGAATGAGTGCATGTGAAGAATAATCTGTCTGTTGCAAGCTGTTGCCTCAGGGCTTGGCTCAGATTGAAGCCTTTGAAAGAGGTTGGATCGATGGCTTCATCTCTGAATGGCAGAAAGCCACATGTACAAGCCTGTGCGACACCGACACATTTTACCTTCACGCGAGCAAAGGTTAATGTGGGGCCATATGCCAAGGAGAGATGGGCTGCCGTGTGCATTAATGTCTGGAAGGTTCTAGTTTTACACACAGAGTGATACAGAAGAACTTTTGAAGGTGATGATACATAGTGACCTAAGTCAAACTGCAAATGCAGTGCTTTCTCTTTGTAATGCATCTCTTAAATTTGCTGTATGATGTTTTTCAATTTGAATACTAAGAATACTTAATTGTCTTTATATCCTGATTGCTATCACTAAAATGAATGCTTTGTAAAGAAAATATTCTCTTTGACCTAGGGGTCAGCATACTCATGCATTCTCTTCCTGGCCAATTTACAACTATTCTATTCTATTCTGTTTTATTATGGCTTTAATTTGATAATATTTGTAGGTGATTAAGTATTTTTATATTCATTACCTGAATTTTTCCAGCAACTGGAATCTGGCTTTTTGATGTGTAAGGCTTATTAGTTTCCCCATGGTGATTGATAACAAAGAGATGTTTATGTATGTGGTTATGTGATATGAGAAACATTATATTGCACTTTAGCAAAACAGGAAAAGTTCTAAGGCAACAATGAACTTCCTCAAAACTGAGATAAAATTTTTCATATTGTTATCATAACAATATTTATGAATAGTTTGGCCAATGTGTGTGTCTGTTGTGTTTTTTGTTTTTTAGGCCAAATGCCTGTGCCATAACAATAAACGAACATTAGCAAAAAATCATGTTGCTTATTTTTTGGTAGCCAATGAGTTTAATGAACTATCCAACTAACATAACATGACAGTTGTTTAAACACTTCTGCCATCATATGTTCTGCTTTGTAAATCTGCTGGTATTACGTGTGTTGCAGCTAATTGATTTCCGCTTTGTGTAACTGTGAAGTAAAGTTTCAAACAAACTAATTATGTCCAATGTGTACTGCCAGCCATAGTGAGGAGAAATATCAACATGTAGAAATCTAAGATAAGGTTAAATAGTAAATAAAAACATTTCCAAATCATTTTGATTAAAACATTTCTTTTTATAAAGTTCATGTGTCAGAGTTTGTAGTATGTGACAAGATTTCTTTTTTGCCAAAATAAAATTTTCCATCTTTTTTTTTGTCTGAAGCAACATTCACTAGGCTTTCCTAGACCACCATCTAAATATGGAGTGAACTGAGCGATTCAACACTACAGAGTTACCTTTGGTTGCTAAGTCTGGTTGAGGTAAGAATTGCACACATTGCTTACGTGTTTACCTATCAGTGGTAATTGATTGTTGGGGCACTTATAGGGTTCGATTCCTGCCGTTGATTTCTGCTCTGTGTGTGTGGAGTTTGCATGTTCTCCCTATGCTGCAGGGTTTCCTCCGGGTGCTCCGGTTTCCTCCCCCAGTCCAAAGACATGCATGGTAGACTTTTTGGCATGTCCAAAGTGTCCGCAGTGTATGAATAGGGGTGTGAATGTGTATGTAGCGTGCCCTGCGATGGATTGGCACGTCCAGGGTGTACCCTTCTGCCCGATGCTCCCTGGGATTCCCCGCAGGTTCCCCATGACCCAGTAGGATAAGCAGTACAGAAAATGGATGGATGGATAGAAATGTGCTTGCAGTTTTTTGAGCATGGCATAATTCCATCCATCCATTCATTTATTATACTGCTTATCCTATACAGGGTCACTGGGTGCCTGGAGCCTATTCTAGGGAGCTCGGAGCACAAGGCGGGGGACACCCTGGACGGAGTGCCAACCCATCACATGGCACAGTCGCACACACATTCATACACTACAGACAATTTGGAAATGCGAATCTGCCTACAATACATGTCTTTGGGGAGGAAACCCCTGAAGCATGAGGAGAACATGCAAACTACATGCACACAGGACCCTCAACCCTTGAGGTACGAGGCAAACATGATAGCCACCATCCCCCACCCATACTTGAGTAATCTCTCAGACTGAATAGTATGGGCAAAATTTAAGTACTTTTCCTTTGTGTTCATTCTATGTTCATGCCAAACATCACTCTTTCTGCTTACTATGCAATGTTCTAAGAGATTCCTGTTATAGGGCCAGATTGCTGAACATTCTGTACAGTCGGGACACAAGTTAAAGCTCTTTGATTTAAACTGAAAACAGATGTCAATAAACTTGTTTGTGCATTTTAGAAGAAATAATTCTATGTAACTAAAACTCAGTATTAAAGTAATGAGCCTTTAAATGCATCAAAAAAGTCTTCAGGAGAACATAACATAAGTCTTGAAACATGCCAGCTGCTATAACTCAAAGTTTTGTATATTACCGTGTGCTAATGCATCACTCCTGGAATGTTGCTGTTTCCAATAAGCATTCCAATAAGTGAAGCCCAGACCAGTGGGGTGGACCAGTGGAGCTTTATTTATGTGACTTACATAAATTACATAAATTATGTGAAGTACATACGTTAAGCAAACTCCCAGTGACGCTAATCTGAAGAATGCAGACTCCCTCCTGAGGTCAGTAATTGGGTCTTTTCTCCCCTCCTCCATCTCTCTTCTCCAGCAGCAGGTTTAGACCTGAAATGCATCCTCCCTTCAGGCCAGCCAAAAACATGCTCTCTCTGTCTCTCTCTCTCTCTCTCTCTCTCTCGCTCTCTCTCTCTCTCTCTCTCTCTCTCTCTCTCTCTCTCGCTCTCTCAGGAACTTCATTCTCACCCAGCTATCATTCAAATGCAGCTATCAAGACTTTCAAAAAAAAAAAAAAAAAGACCTGCTGATATGTCAGTGTTATAATTCAAATAATAACGTACTATCCTGTAGCTAATCATCATGATAAGAATGTCTGTTGAACTAAATGTAACCTCTTCTTTGGTTTCCCCTCTATCTTAAACAGTCCTAAGGGACTAAAGCAGTACAAAAGCTGCAGTTTTCCCTTCTGATACCGATAGATAAGGAATACTAAAAACACAGACAGATACATTCTACCTCATGTCATGTTATTATGCTTAACATCTTATGTTTATTCTGTTAAAACTAATAATCCTGTCAAGTGAGGACACTGCATTAAAGTATTGGTTATTACAGAGGTGGTCGCTTGTGGTTAAATAATGAATTTGAAGGGTTTTTTTACGCCTCAAAATCCCACAACATTAAATTTTGATGTCTTAAAACCGCACAGGTTAAAAAAAAAACGAACATAAATGCCGCAACATGATTTGACAAGAACCCAAAGAATGTACTTTTGCTAAAGGGCATAACTAAGAAAATGTAGTGTTTATCATGCTAAATATGATGATCATTGATTTGTTCAGTTTGCCATTTGGCTTTGCTCAATTGAAACTGATAGTTACTGTATATATGCTCATAATTCACTAGCATCATATTCGTTCATTAAATTATTTTGAGTTTGTTGTCAGAAAGAAAATAACTACATAAAGTTTCTGAGATGCATCACCATTTGTTCTTTTTTTAATTTTCCTCTGTGAGCAATTTTGTCTGAGCTATACAAATAATGCAAATTATAAACCCATTTAACTCAGACCCTTGTGCTCGCTCTCACAGGAAACTCACGTTAATGGCCGCTTTCGGGACAGCTGCACCTAAAAAGCCACTCAACAGGAACAATGGCCTCAGAGTTTTTGGCCAATGTTGTCAGAGCAAAGGCCATGTTCCAAACATTTCCCAACAACCCCTGCACCTCCCTCCTCCTCAATGTCCAATTCCTAATCCCCTCAAAGTCCCATGCCGGCAAAAAAAAGAAGCGAGAAAAAAAAAAAGAATTACAGAGCAAGGGAAGGGGAGGGACAGAAAGCGAAAGCTGCTGTGTTAACCAGCTTAACGCAATTAAAATTTATTTAGGGCCTACAAGGAATCCTTTCACTGGTGAATAAATCAGAGTTGAAATGACACAGCTCAGGTGGAAGTGCTGTTTTTTTCCCCCCTCGACACTGTTCTGGCACAACCTTCATCTCCCTGTAATTATCCGGTCACACCTCCAGCTTTTTGGGGCTGCAGGTTGGAGGAGGAACGCCCCTGTCTTGGCCCTTGGAAACTTCAGCACCTCGACGCCGAAATATTTGATTTTTCTGTGCATGTAATCATGTCGTTAAAATAGATGCCAAGGCACTGTCGGTTCCATTCGAAACAGGGCTGATGCAGAGTTCCACTGGTGCAGCATGTCTACACCTCAGGCTCTTTCTTGTATAGTGCAGACACTGTACAAGAGAAGAACATACAATTAAACACTATTAGTGTGTAGTTAATTAGATGCTAATTAGGATGTCGTGATCCAAAAAAAGGCCTCGACTAGGACTAAGTAGTCTGTTCTGAGTGAATAAGTGCACTGCTTCAAAAGTATACTGATACATGTAATTGGCTTTCATCCCTGGCAGACATAAGTTTTGTCATCATTTCTATGTCACTTGTAATTTAAACCCAACATTTTTAGGGGCCAAAACCAATTTAATGTTCTCCACAACAAGTTTGCAGGTCAACCCACGCCCAGGATGAGAATTTTTGTGCATCAGAAAAGAACTGTGCTTTGCATGGGGATGTCAAAGAGGATTTTCTCCTCCAAATCCTCAATGGGAAATGTAATCCCAAGTTACTTCAGCGATGATAGGAATCACAAAATATGAGTGCACTCAGAAATTTCTTTTAAACGAATCATTAAAAAGATCAGCATAATCAAAAATTCAACTTAGTGTATTTACTTATAGAGATAATAAGCCCTGGAATAACTGGCTCGTAAATTTTTAAATGCTAATTGAGTATTAATAGAGTAATATGAGCCTTGGAACATAAAAAGTGATGTAAGAAAAGTTGGCTAGCTCTGAGGAGGAAAACCTGACAAATGTGAGGTGTTTTTGGAGCACGCAACAGAGTTCCACCCGGGAAAAAAACAATAGCAGTCTTTCTCTTTAGTGTGCACATCTGTCCAAACTCACTGCTGTAATTGCACGGGGTTAGTCTTGGTAATTGACAGCATAAATATTAGACTGTCAAGACTCAACTGTCGGTGACAAGCTCCAGTATGAGTCATTGTGCATGCAGCTGGGGAGAAAGGAAAACGCTCCTCGCCTCACGTCTGGCTAACGGAAAGCCGATGAAGTCATCAATATTGAGCGAGTTTGTCATCACGTCACTGCAGAATTGTGATGTAGAAATACACTCCAGTTAATACTGCCCTTAAGCCACAGTCAAGCCCTTAATGTCCACCGTGTTTGCGAATTTGTCAGAAGACTTGAGGTGGTTTTGCTCTGACTGGAAACATGAACACTTCAATTATTTTACTGATGACTATTTACAAATCTTTGAACTTGTTTTGCAGAATAATATTATTGTTGAATTTATTTTTTATATATCCAACTTCCAGTTGGAACTGCAGTATATCCGCCAAAAACACAGTAAACTGTGAAACTATGACCATAAGGAAAACCTGACAACTGGAGAGTCTTCAAAAATACTCTCAAGTATGCCATGTTAACAGTGACAACATCAGTCCCATTGTATTCGAAATGACCTTATCAGCAACTTTAAATGTTACCACTTTGTGGCTTGGTTTAAGAGTTTTTGTGGGTGGTGTAATTGGTCACATGACTTTACAGTTCAATTCAAGCATGCAGCTAGACAGAAGATGGTTATGCCAGAGGTCTATAAAAAGAAGCAAGTAAAACATGTTATAATGTAGATACAACTACTAGATTTGGTACATAAAATCTACAAACTGTCTTCTGCTGATATATAAAAATAAACATTGTACTGACACATTGATCTAATCCCAGAATAAAACTTTCTCTATATTTTCTTATAAGTTTTATTTTCAATAATTCAACAATTTCTCAACAATAATTATTCAAACATTATACAATTTGTGCCATAAGGCTGTCTAAGCAATAAAATGCTACTGTTCATCTACTGACTTAATTCAGTATAAACCCTCTATATACAGTGGATATTAAAAGTATACACACCCTTACTGAAATTGAGGTTAAAGCCAGAAATCAAGCTATATCATGTCAGAAAAAAATTCTCTCTTTAATGTGACTTTGAACCCAACAAAATTCAAGAGAAATACAAATAGACAGAGATGCAGGAAGGTGTTTTACATTAGAGGTTATGGAAGTTATGTTGTTATGTGCTATGTCATCAGTAATTTTGGTTTGATGGGCTCTTGAAAAAAAATCTGATATTCTCTTTTGCAACACTTTGATTGCGATTTTCTTAGTCAGTTAACTGCTGGTGTAGCTAGTTGGCTTCAACATGACTGTATGTCAATCAGGAATGCCAACGTTAACTGTGATAGGTTAATGACAAATAAAAATAAATAAGTAAATAAATTAAATATAAAATAAAAATACTATTGCCAACATACAAACTCAAAAACTATTCAAAATACTCCATGTTCAAGCTTTGTTTCTTTCATTTCATTTCTTCTTATTATATATATATATATATATATATATATATATATATATATATATATATATATATATATATATATATATACACACACATATATATATACATATATATGTGTGTGTGTGTGTGTGTGTATGTGTAATTTTTTTTTTAATCTTAGTGATTTATCTTTATAATTTTCTATTTGTGTTCTCTTTGAATTTGTTCGTGTCAAGGTGGAACATGTAATATTATTTTATTTTGATTTCTGGTTTTATATCACAAAAATAAAATAAGTGTGTGGTGACTTTTTCTGTTTATACATGCCTGTTATACATAACCTTTCAGCATGAGCCTTAAAAAAGGAAGCACACTTGTAGTTCACACACCCTAATACCAGCATGTGCAAGTCAGTAAAGCCACCTCAACCTTAATCATTTTTACAAAGCAATAGAATTGTAGCTTGTGGTTCTTGCAAATCTCTCAGCAGTCTCCTTTCACAGGGCTGCTGCAGTAAATGCAGGGAGAAGGGTCGGTTAAGACTGGCATGGGACCTAAATAAACTGTGCTGACAAGACTGAGAGCTGCGCAAACAAAGGATTAGATGGGGGATGAAAGGAAGAGGAAACGAGTCGAGTTGTTCCTTTGTGAAAGGTCAGGTGTGCTACTGTACTACTTTGCAGTTTTTTATGGATACAGGAGTCAGAAGGGCTGTTTTTTTTTTTTTTTTTTTTTTTTTTTTTTTACTAAATGTTAATGGTATACAGTATGTCTTCATGTATGGGTGTAATAATATAGCACTAGGGTCATAGAGGCGGATTGACTGAATTCAGTAGGACACTATGCAAACTTGTGTATCAAAAAATTCTGTAATCCTGCTTCATAAACTTCCTTTTATATTCATGTCTTAGCAATGGATGACTGACTTTTTTTGTTTTTAATTCCACAGCAATATAACTGTACATTTTATTTATTTATTTTTATATCCAAACGCTTCATTATTAAACATTATTTATTAATAATACAGTTTAAGGAAATACAAGTCATTTCAGTGTGTTGTGATCCTCCTCATGACAGTAAATAAGACATGTAGGGACATGGACTAAAGTCGCCTTTTTCAGAGTCTGAGTAGTTTTGCACACTTTAATTCTACCTTGCAAAGAAATTCTTTATTATAAATATAGTTTTCACAAACAAGAGGGTTGCTAAAGGGTGGCTATTATTATTATTATTATTATTATTATTATTATTATTATTATTATTATTATTATTATTATTAATATTTGTCAGCATGATATCAATATCACATGATGTGATATTGAATAATACCAATATCACATAATGCAAAAAAAAATGTCCCTGTTCACAAACTGTCATGTCCATTAGAGAAACGGAGCCAAGCACATGAAGTGTTCATGCTGAAGAAAGTGTAGTATTGCCTCACTTATAGTAGAGCATTGTGACTCGAACAGAAGGGTTAAATGTGGGTATTTTTTGCTGTAAACAAATCTCATGTCCCACTGCTTCATCTTCCCTCCCTCTTCCACTCCTTGCCTGCTGGGCGAGTGTCATCTTGAAGGCTGTGCACTTCAGCTTGAAGCATGGCCCCCTACAGCTCCGTTGCTACTCGACCATGCCTGGCATCCTAAGCCGAGGACCTGTAGTGCTCTCACACTGGCACCCCTGGCATTCTTCTGGCCAGCCATGGCCATGCCTGCTGAGAAGTGTGACAGTAAGACCTGACAGCTCAGGGGCCTGGCTGAGAGACGAGTTGTCCCCAGCACACAAAAGAGCTCACCTGATGCACAACGGCCCTCAACAACACCCAAATCTCCCGCTGGCGGATTAAGGGGGCCAAGCAAACAAAGAGGAGTTTTGCAAGAAAAGCCTATGTTAAATTAGGCATTAAATTTAACATTTGGTCACAGGGTCATAAGTATTCAACAGCAGTTGATGGAAAGAAAAGAGTTAATATAGGAGCATGAGAGAAAAACAATGGAGGGTAATATTTGTGAGACCTTAGGGCAGGATAAAGCCCCCTATACAGAAAAGTACTTGCAATGCTTCTCATTCTTTACATGGCTCGTTATGAAAGACACACAAGAGCTGCATGGTTTTGATCAAGCAAGAATTGAAGAATGCAGCTAGCCTGGCTAGACCTTGTATAAAAGGCTGATCGCTAAATTAATTTGGTCTCTCGCCCAAAATGACAAGAGTCTAATTAATCCCAGATTCAAGACAGACACATAATTGGACTGGAAACACATTGTTCATGGGGTCTCTAGACGTCTATGAGCTTTGGAGCAGAGAGATTTGGAAGCGACTAAAAGGCGTTCCATAGTAAAGCTGTATACTGAAGCAGACGCTTATTAAAAAGAGACAGCAGGTGGATGAGCTCCATCCAAAAAAGAAAAAAAAGAAAGAATTAAAACAAAAAACCTCCAAAATTTAGAGGTTAGCTCTCCACCTAAAATTTTAGCTGTGGTCAGTCTGGTCAGGCCCACACTTGGGCTCTGTTTGGGTTCTTGCTTTTTCTGACCACTTGCAGCAGAGCCGTGTTTTACTTTCTGTCAAAGCCTGCTCCACAACCACACTAGAATAACACCACAGAAACCCCGGCACAAACTCGCTGCAAGCACACCATCAGTCTCAAAAGGCACTCATATATATGCAATGGAATGAGGTCAAGACCACATAAGGACATTTATTTATTTATTGTTTTGCTTATATGATTAATATATGTAGTAAATTTACTGATTGTGTACACATAATATACGGGGAATATATGCAAATGTTAGCTAAATCTAATATATATATATATATATATATATATATATATATATATATATATATATATATATATATACATATACACACACACACACACACACAAACACACACACACACACACACATATATATATATATATATATATATATATATATATATATATATATATATGTGTGTGTGTGTGTGTGTGTGTGTGTGTGTGTATATATATATATATATATATATATATATATATATATATATATATATATATATATATATATATATATATATATATACACACACACACACACACACACAAACACACACACACACACACACACATATATATATATATATATATATATATATATATATATATATATATATAAACCAGAGATGGTTTACCTCACACACAGAGAGGTAGCCATATGGAAAAGTACCTCATGTCCACGGTTAAATATGGTGGTGGTTCTTTAATGTTTTGGGGCTGTTTTTCGGCCAAAGGACCTGGATATTTCGTTAGGATACATGACATCATGGACTGCCAATTATTGCTGCACACCTTCGTTTAACAAAGATATATATTTTTTCATAAACCTCTTTTGTTTGCAATTCTTGAATAAAAGATTAAACAGGTTTAAGGTTAAACAATAAAGGCAATTTTTCACAGCCTTCTTTTCTCATACTATAAGTGGAGGGCACTGTGTCATACACATGTTTTGTCTTGTGATATATATATATATATATATATATATATATATATATATATATATATATATATCCTCTAGGGTCTAAAAGTCAAAATTTCGATGCAGGTTTAGCAGTTTTTAAGATATAGTTGCACAGAAACAAAAAATTCCCAGTCAACCTAAGCGTGAAAGTACAAGTACTGTATTCATTTTCAATTATGTTCTAGTGAGTTTAAATCCCCTGAAATGATAACTACATATAGTAAAAAAAAAAAATACCTAGCATTTATTTACAAAATACCTAATTTTAGACTCATTCAGTATTTGAACAAGATCATAACGATCATATTTCTACTTTATGGTTGTTACAGTCCATGAGCCTAATGTTTAACAAGACTGTAGCCTGATTTCAGAAACCATGGATAGACAAAGCAACCCTTATATCATTTCATGGTGGATCACAGTGAATTTGTAAGGGTATTACCTTATAAAGCACAAACCTCTCCCGGGATTACTGGCAAACCATTCAAGCACTGAGTGATGGAGGTTTCCACTCACTTGATATCCTGGTAACAGTGGATGTGGAGCAGGAATACACCATGGATGGAACGCCAGTCCACTGCAGGGCGATAGGGGCAATGACTACATTTAGAGTCGCCAATCCACCTACTGGAAGGTTTTAGGTGGGAGGAAAGCGGAGAATCCAATGGAAATCCACATGGTCATGGGGAGAACCTGCAAAATTCTGCACCGACAGCAGCCCAAGCTCAGGATTGAACCAGGGACCCTGGAGTTGTCACGCAGCAATGCTTACAACAACAACAACAACAACAATATACTTTTTTCACAGTGTTGTTGCTTCATGTGTTTTGTCCTTTAGGAGTCTACTGTATGTACTGTTCAGAAACTCTTATTAAAGGATGAACTACATTATTCAGTTTCAGATGTACGGTCTAACAGCTAATTTAAGCATAGTGTGTACTAAACCTGAACTTTTCATGGTCTTTGTCTTGGATGAAAGTGAAGCAGCTGCAATAAACACTCATCTGTATCAGGAAACATTACATGGCAAATGCTGATTTCATCACAAACAGAAATGAATGGCATATGACCTCAGGAGCTTTATAAACCTTGAATCATACACAGGCTATGCTTTTAGTATTCCATGAGACCGAGGTTGCTACAGCAAAGACACAGGGGCCTGGTCATTGCCTTCAATTTGGTAGTCATTTTTTCCCCTGAAATGTGCACACAAGCGCTGCATTGATGAAGTCCAGGGGTGAAAACATGTCACCGTAATTGAGGCTGAAGCAGTGAGTCGTCTCGAAGAAACTCTGCACGCAAGCAGGTTCTCGTCTGAAAAGAGCACAACCTCTGAGACGCAACAGGCTTTGACATGCGTTTGCATTCCAGCCAGTAGAAACACTACGTAACTAGCATCATTCTGGATGCGAAATCAAAAGCACAAAGAAATAAATAAAGTCTCTCGTGAGGTGTAACGTACCAATTAGTCACGCCATTTGCCAAGTCTATGGTCTATGAGGAGTGCATTTCTTTCAGCCCCGGTGCCTAACGCTTCATTTACGGTTTTGCTCTGGATCCCATCCATGAATTATCCAGAACAAGTTCCGCTGTGTTGGAGGGCTTCGTAATTTAAGGTTTTGTTAATCATTTGTACTCCATCCAGATCCCATATGCTGTAAAAAGTCTAAATGAAAGCCGTTTTACAATGATGTTGCATCCTGTGACAAAGAAAACATAGACCAAATTGCCTGCAAGGCAGATATCAGTGTGTGGTTGAGTTTATATGGGGCTCTGTGTGTGTGTGTGTGTGTGTGTGTGTGTGTGTGTTTGCATTCGTCCAGGATTAGGTACTCAGCTCCTGGTATTTGAATAAAACTACACAGATGATGGGATGGGAATAAAACTAAACGTACATAAATGCATCCCCATATCCAGGTGGGTATCCTCAGGGTTCTCCAGTTTACTCCCAAGTAGGCCGACTGACTACTCTTAAGGGTGTGTATGTATGTTTGCATGTATGTATGTAGAAAATTCCCAATTAATAATAAAGTAAAATCAATGCAAGTTCAATAGGTGAATAAGCAGTACATGAACAGTGCTGTGAAAGAGTATTTGATTTCTTCTGTTTGTGTGTGTATCTCATAGTAAACTCTTTCAGAAATGAAAACAAAATCTAAAATAAAACAAAGGCGACCTGAGTAAACACAAAATACAGTTTTTAAATGATAATGTTATTTATTGAAGCAAAAAACTTATCCAATAGCAAATGGATCTGTGTGAAAATGTATTTGTCCCCATAGTTACTAATTCCCCAAATTCCTATGAAACTGCAATCATAATGGGGTTCTGCAGGACTAGACACAACCAGGCCTGACTACTGAAAACCCTGTTCAATCAAATCAACACTTAAATAGAACTTTTTCAACAGCATAAAGTTAGTTAAAAGGTCTTACCCAGTAACACACTATGCTAAAATTGAAAGAAATTCCAGAAATTATGAGGAAGAAGGTGATTGAAATACATCAGTCTGGGAAGGGTTACAAAGCTATTTCAAAGGCTCTAGGACTCCAAAGAACCACAGTTATCTTCAAATGGAAAAACTCAGCACAGTAGTGAACCTTCCCAGAAGTGTCCAACCTTCCACAATTCCTCCAAGAGCACAGCAACGAAACCAGCAAGTCACCAAAGAGCCAAGGACAACATCAAATGACCTACAGGCCTCTCTTTCTCAATAAAGGTCACTGTTCATGACTCCACCATCAAAAGATTCTGGGCAAAAATGGCATTCATGGAAGAGTGGTGAGGTGAAAACCATTACCAACCCAGTAGAACATTAAGGCTCGTCTCAATTTTGCCAAAACACACCTTGATGATTCTCAAACCTTTTGGGAGAATGTTCTGTGGACAGGGGGTCCTGTTACATCTGCCATAAACCAAACACTGAATTCCACAAAAGGAACATCATATCCACGGTTAAGCATGGTGGTGGAAGTGTGATGGTGTGGGGAAGCTTTGCTGTTTTAGAGCCTGGTCAACTTGCATAATAATTGAGGGAAACATGAATTCTGCTCTCTAATAGAAAATCTTAAAGAAGAATGTCTGGTCTTCAGTCCATAAGTTGAAATTCAAGTGCAACTGGATTATGCAGCAAGACAATGATCAAAGAAGACAAAGCATAGGAGTAAATCCTAGTCCTTAGAGTAAATGAAGGACTGCTCTCCAGTTATCAGAAGCTATTGGTTGCAGTTATTGCTAAAAGGTGACACAACCATTTTAAGTTTAAGGGCAATTAGTTTTTCACATGCGTGATGGGTGTTGGATAACTTTTTTTTTTTTTTCCAAAATAAACAAATAAATAAAAACTGTATTTTGTGTTTGCTTATTTTGTTTGAAGATCCAAAACTATTTAGTATGAGATATATACAAAAACAGTGTTTAACAGTACTGTATATGGACTTAGGGTGTCTTTTTTGTTGTTGTTGTTGTTGTTATTCACTTTTGCCAGATCTACACAGAAAATGATGGGCCTTGTGCTTCACCAACTAGTCAGCTTTACCTAAGTAACTTGGTTAAATATCACTTAACATCAACAGTTAACACAGATGAACAACCCAAAATTATTTTATTACGCGTTTATTGTAATTTTATTCCCCAAAATTACAGGAGTCAAAGAAGATGGCTAGATTACTTAGATAAATGATGTAGAAGTTCACGTTTGAACTGAACAGAACATTAAAATTATTTATTTATTTATTTCAACAACTAACTGAAGTTAGGGAGCACTCTGAAGGTGCAAAGAGAGATTTCTGACTGAAATTAATTGACATTGATGACACACTTGCAGCGAAACAGCCCACGATGTGCTGCATTTCCTAGAAGCAAACACTTTCAACACTACATTTTTTTCCCATGATGCATACTGTTTAACGGTACCAAAACCTAAACTTTATGTAGGAAATTGTTTCCAGTGCGCGATCTAAGGCAAGTACATTATAATTAAACAAATGACTCTACATGATACACCTCCCTCTTTGTGCTGCAAGTGGACAGGCATGTGATATAGATGATATGCACTATCACATCTAGAGGGAAGTCAATAAGGACATAATAAAAACAGTACTGCAACGAAACGATTATGTGAGCAGCACCATTAGCCTCATTTTCCCCTAAGATGAAGAGGAAGTGATTGAAGCATGGATTATAATAAAAGTAGTGTCATGGTGCTAAATTAATGGCTTATTTTGGCAAAATGTGAAGAACTCTTTAAATATTTAACCTTAATACCACAACACAGACTTCACTTTACCCTGGCTTAAAAGAGTTTACAGCCTCAAGGTGAGCAAGCAACTTAGCTAGTTATTAGTCTTTTTAGTAATAAGAAATGTTGATAGTACTTTTTTCCAAAGCAACAGAGAAAAGGAGCGATAAGTTCATCTTCACAAGGAACCCCCCCAAAAAAGCAAAGCTGGGTCCCCAAAAACCTTTCTGGAAATGTCAAATATGAATCACTTTAGTGTGGACGCCAAATGGGCCTTTCCTGTGTTGCTACGAGAGCCTCCTAACTGAGCAGCTACAAACGAGATAGGGAGAAAGAAGGGGTGTAGGTGCCTCTCATGGCTGTACAGTTTTAGCAATGTTACTGGATGACTGCATGCTTCTATTCCTGTAAAGGGCTGCCTGGGTGGTCCGGCTGGGGTTGCATAGGATTGTTGGATTTTAATACCACAATCTATTAGCACCATTGGGCCATGATTTATGCAGCTGTCAGCTTGGACTTCATCAGCCCCTTCGGTCCTGGTGAGTTGTGGGCATCTAGGCAGGGGCCCGAACCTCCAAGCCTATTACTTCAGGAGCTAAAGTAAACCACTGACTGAGGGAGCGAGAGAAAGTAGAAAAAGGGTGACACTGGAAGAGAGAAAGAAAAAAAAACACAAAAAGAGAAAAGAACACCCCATGCATGCCTCTTGTCTCTCCTGGTGAAATATGTCCTCCTCGAAAAGTCTAAGTGAACTGCTCACAAAGGTGAAAGTAGGAGGGGGAAAATGTTCAGCTGTGGAAAATGTGGAGAGGTTTGCTCAACAGCTAATTTAATAAAAACAAAAAGCAAATGATCTTCTCTTTAAAACTGAACAATACTTCCAGTAATACATTTGTGGTCTTGGAAAAAAAAAAAAAAATATATATATATATATATATATATATATATATATATATATATATATATATATATAAAACTGCTGGTGAATGTGATGATGGCAAGAGCAGTTTTGCGAAAGCAGGTATATAATAGGTTATGTGGCATAACTTAAATTAGCTTACAAAGTTAGGTTTATAAGAGCCTGGTTGTGCTAGCATGCCACAGTTTTCATCATTTTGTCTCTCAAAAAAAGACAAAATTTAATCCTGGAGCATTGGTCCTTTAACACAAAAGTAAACAACCAAGCTTGATATTAGCTAGTTAGGATACATGTCAGCTTCATGGCTTTACTCTGTGGAACACACTGCAGTCAGTGGCTCGTTCTGAATGTTTGTTAATGCTGGTGTGCCAAGCTTTTCGTACCAGTCCATTATGAACTCCATATGAATTCAATAAGGTTTTGGGGATATTCTGATTTAAATTTTATAATAATTTTTTTTTTTAATTAAACAATTAATCACCTCTGGGAAAACTTTGTGACCAACCAATTAAAAGCAAAAAACAATATATGCCGACCAACCGGTTAAGGAGGACAACCGGTGAACTGGCGACAGGGTCATGGGCACCCAAGGCTCAGTGAATAAACATGGTTTGTTGGTGTTTGTTCTCTCGCACACTGTTCCCTTTTTAAACCATCCCATGGGTAAGAAAAAAAAATCTTGGGATTTATTTGTTTGGAAAAATGTGAAATTTCTTTGAGGTTGCAGTTATATGACAGGCACATTTCAGGGGTGTGTTTTACCAATTTGGGACCAATTTCAACATGATATCACTCTGCCTTCCTGTTTCAGAAGGAAATACTTCAACATACAGAATCAAATTACAGTTAAGAAGACCTTTCATGAAGATTTGCACAAAAAATGAAGTCATCTGAAAAAAGAAAATTGCATTGTCCCGGAAGGAAAATGCCCATTGAAGGAAATGTGCCCCCAAAAATAGCTAAATTTCTGTATGTTTGTGTGAATCATTTTCACCATACTGCTTTGAGGGTCAATACAAAGCATAATTTGCTAAAAATTTGATTCTCAAGTATGGATTAGTAACAACTGTTCGTGATCCAGTTTTATGTCCAGAAGACGTAAGTATCACACTTTATATTTTGTGAATGTTTGCAAATCGCCTTTTCAAATGTGCTTGTCAGCAGATTCCACGGCTAATGCAGCTAAAGCTACCATTGTCTCTGATTGTATTCAGGAAGTAACCATTCAGAAATGTCCTGGTTCTCACAGTTGTTACTTTTGCCGGAGTCTCTCCTTTATCAGTGTCCGACTCTGGTTCATACATATAGGACTGGACACCAGTATTTACGGTGTCAGTCATACTGGTTCTCCTGAATTGTTGTTGCAGTAGTATCTGAAGCACAAGCTGTAAAGGCACAGCCCTCTTCCAGAAATGGGGCGGGGAGCAGCAGCTCATTTGCATTTAAAGAGACACACACAAAAACAGTGTGTTTTTGCTTTCACCCAAAAGGGGGCATTTAGAGCATGGTATAATAAATGATCCATGGGGTATTTTGAGCTGAAACGTCACAGACACATTCTGGGGACACTTGATACTTAGTCATAATGGGGCTCCTTTAAAACAAGATTTTTTTTTTTTGATTTTTTTTTCAGATTTCGTATCAGTGTCCATAAGACTAAGGGACATGCAAATTTTGAGTTCAGAGGACAATTTAAAACTGCTGAATTGTAGAGAATGACTTTGCCATGTCTATCTCTGAACAAAATGCATGCAATTACATACAATATTTCACAGCAAACTGTGGAAGCTTAGACACAAAACATTTCAAAGTAAAACCCAAATCTGTAATAAGTGCTCCTCAGCCTAACATAAATCTCACAATACACACTAATTATCCATCAACCCAGTGTAAACCATTAGCAACACCATGAGTACCATACGGCTCTTTTTCTCAACTCATTATAGAGAAGGTGTTAGCATTGGGATGGTAATTGGTCACCAGATGGCCATTATGTGGCATTTTTTTGTAGAGGGATCAGAGGTCTTTGGCAAGATCCTGGGGTGCTTTCTGATTGGATAGGCCCTGACAGATGATTTATTTGTGTCATGTCTTTAGCAGGGCACTTTCTCGTATAAGGCGCAAATTGGGGACAAAGCTTCCGCAATGCCAGAGCCTCCGGCACAGAAACACTGGACTCATTTTCCTAGTTTTAACAATATGGAGCTTCAGACTATTCAGCTAGTAAATTATGTGAATTATTCACAGTACAAACCACTCACATCGGTGTAACTGGAGCTAACACATGGGAAAATGAGAGTGGGTCATAACCTAATCTCGGACCTGTTTGTCTTTTTTATGATAGTGTCTCAAGATGACTTATTCATTCAATTTAAGGTTTAGCCTGGTGAGAGTTAGTCTGCTCTTTAAAACCATAAATACCCTCTATTCTGCAACTTTTAACCACAGTCAACTGAAAAAGGCCCACATATGGCTAATGTGAACATCAGTCAGGATCGTTTAGACGCATAATTGTTTTGCAATGAAATAAGCTTGGCGTATGATGCGGACTGAGAGAGGGCAAATATTGTTTTTTTTCTGTTTTTCTTCTTGGGTTAGACCCACAGCATGGACAGCCTTGGCGACTGAACACGCTGGCACAAGTGCAGGGTGTGATGCCGTGCCATTTAGATGGACTGTTACGGTTTTGCTTAATCAGGTCACCAGCAGAAAAGTCCCACTTTTCTGTCAGTTTCACAGAGAAGGGGCCTCGTCTGAGGTCACTGTCAAACTTTCCAGATGTGTCTGCATGTGATCAAACAGTTCATAATTAGAACCATATAATTTGTAGACATTATTATATTAAAGATGGCAGTTGGGTTTGCCGAGCAAAAACTAACTTTGTGAGTGGCTGACCATAATTTAAGGTTTTGTTCATGGTTGTGCCAGGGGAGGGGGAGCCTCGGCGACTAGAACATGGGCCTGCTTGTGTCAGATATTGCGTCTGGCAAA
The DNA here is from genome assembly GCF_001660625.3 of Ictalurus punctatus. Lineage (NCBI taxonomy): Eukaryota > Metazoa > Chordata > Actinopteri > Siluriformes > Ictaluridae > Ictalurus > Ictalurus punctatus. The sequence continues at coordinate 12,071,216 of NC_030437.2, read as the reverse complement.
AACGCTAGAATCAATGACTTATGTCAGATAAAAATGCTAGAGTCAGTGGATATTTAGTGAAGCCAAGAAAATGTCTAGGGTCATGTTTTGATGGATAAAAATTCTGGTGCACTTGTGATGAGATCCGCTGAGGAGTCAAACACTGTTCGAATTTTCTATTCATTACATTATGCTGAAATTTTGATGTTTTTTAATTACCCACAGCAATCCCTATTTTCAAAGTAAAACATAAAATCTAAAATGTTGCAAAGAGACAGGAATACATATTACAGGATGGAGGAATATCATCATCATAATTATATCTGTAAGTTGGTTCAAGTAACCAGGCCAAGTTGACATAAAAATTGAGAACAGAAGTCTGTATGATGGGTGATGCCTGTAAGAATAGGTCATTATGCCATTAAGATTTGCATGGAGCCCAGTTAAGGCAATAAGTCAAGAAGATGTTTATGGTGTATGACAGAAACCAGGTCTTGCCTAGATTAACAGCTGGATGGTAAGTTTAAAACAGCCACAGAAAGACTGGTTATTTTATTGTGTGCAAGTAATACCATCAATACTTTGTAAATCTGATCTACATGGAATGATTGTAAGGAATAAGGGCACAAGGAATAAGGAAGTAAATGGGTATGTGAAGTCTTGCTCTTTCCCCTAAGAAATGCCTTAAAGATTCTAGTGTGTATATCATAACCATCCATATATCCATTAACCTACACAGGGTCACAGGGAGCCTGGAGCCTGTCCCAGGGAACTTGGGGCACAAGGCGGGGGACACCCTGGACAGCGTGCCATCCCATCGCAGGGTACAATTGCGCACACATTATGGACAATTTGGAAATGCCAATCAGCCTACAATGCATGTGTTTGGACTGGGGGTGGAAACCTTCTTCTTCTTCTTTTCGTGTCGAGGTTTCACTTCATAGTGGAACCATCATGGTGGAAGCATTAGCCACTCAGCTGTATGATACTGAACACTGCCCAGGGTGCGCCAGGGGAGCCTCCTTCCATGCACACACATTCACACACACATTCATACACTACAGACACTTTGGACATGCCAATCCACCTACCATGCATGTGTTTGGACTGGGGGAGGAAACCAGAGTATCCAGAGGAAAACCCTGAAGGATGGGGAGAAAATGCAAGCTCTGCGCACACAGGGAGGAGGCGGGATTTGAACCCCCAACCCTGGAGTTGTGAGGCAAATGTGCTAATCGCTAAGCCACCGTACCTCCCAAAGCCATAACCATGTTATTCAAGAAGCAGGATATTAGAACACTGTTAACTCTTAGTCAAAAGAAAATAGAAGATGATTCACATTTCAACAAGAAGAGCGGCCAAATGTACTACCAAAACAACCGTAAATGTCCTTGAGTGGCCTGGTCTGACATAAATATAATTTATAATCTTTGTTATGACTTGAAGTGTCTCATCAATCAAGAGACATCATACAATCTGATTGTGCTTCAAAAATTCTATATGTAGGGATCTTGGGGGAGGCACTGGGAGGCAAGGCAAGGTATTTGAATGTTTAGGGATTTGTTTCCTTCAAGCAATGAAGGCCAGAATACCACATATCATGCACAGAACAAATACAAAATTTCTAAGCTAAATATTCAGGGTGAATGACATAAAACCTTTCTGTTTCCAGAAGGGAAAGGGAAGTTAGGGAGTGTAGGACATCTGGCAGAGTTTTAACAGAAATATCAAGACAAATGTGCAAATGCGTCAGTCTAAAAGCTGTTCAGAGGGTACAAAAGCATTTGGAGACGGTTATAAACGATGAAGGTTAGTCTAGAATATTTAGATTGCTAGAAGAAAGAAAAACCTTTGGACTAATTCTTTGGGTTTTTCCACTATTAATATTTTCACCATAAACTATTTGGCCGCTTACGTTACTTGTGACAATGAAGAAACATCTGTAAAACCTAACACACACTAAATTTCTACTTTTGAACTCAACTGTAAATGAAACATTTAGTCACTTACATCCTTAGAGCTTTATAACATTAATTAAGCCACATAGGATTTTTCTCGTAAAGGAAACAGCCAAAAGGATTCTGAAGCATTATGACTTATGAGTTAGTAACTCTTTCTCCCAAGCACCAAAGCAATGTTTCAGCCTTCTGGGCAACACGTTCATTCTTGAACATTGCTTTCGTCCCATTATCCCACAGCCATGTATATGAGGCGTGTCACTCCTCTTAAACTTCTAATCCAGGGCTTGTAACCCATCCAGGCTGCACACAGCTCCTTGTCCTAAAAAAGCTCAGTTTGTGCAACTCAGTAGACCGTTCTGACCCTTCATGGCCAGGTGCCGAGCGGAACATTTGCGGAGGATCTGCCTCTACAAACACACACACACACACACACACACACACACACACACACACACACACACACACACACACACACGCACACACATACATTCCTGAATGGAAGATTCATGGGACACTCACTAGTTCTCTGCTATGCATCAAAATCAAGGTCAGGGGCTGAGCAAACAGCTCATGCAAAATTCATTCATTCATTCATCTTCGGTAGCCACTTTATCCTGGTGAGTGTTGCGGTGGATCTGGAGCCTATCCTGGGAACACTGGGCACGGGAAGCATCCTTCTCATGTCACCATACACACACATTCACACACTCACTGACAATTTAAAGTTGCTAATCCATGTACCAGTTTGTTTTGGGGCGGTACAAGGAAATCAGTACAAGGAACTCAGAGAACATTCACACACTCGTTTACACAGACACGCGATGAACATGTGAAATTCCACACGGACAGTAACTCGAGTTCAGGATCAAACTTTGAGAAACACTACTTGCTGCACCTATTCATCCCCTATCCAGTGACAGTTATTTTATTTTATCCAAAATTTGATGAAATAGAAACAGAAAACTGCTTGAAATATAAATAGAGGTGCCCTGTGCTTTTGATGATTAGCATGTAGACTGCATTGCATCCTGCCCTTCAATAAAAAGACCCAATACTCTGGTTGGTGAAGAGCAGCTAAAAATAAGTCTATCAGATTATTACACTGACATGCAGATTAAGGCATTGTATATGTGAATGTTTTGTTGCCGTGTTACTAATGTATACGTTTTGCACACATGTATGGAGCAGGAAGCCATTTGGAATTAAACTGACAATTCCCCATACCATAGAAACAGCCATAAGTAAGGCTGACATCATAAAGCCTTTCACAGAGGGAAAAAAAATGTTTTTGGTGTTACTGAAGCCAAAGTCCACAAATTATTTACACAGTTATTGCATTATGAGCTGCTCCAACACACACACTCTTTCCTCTGCTACGTATTGAAAGCTTCATGCTAAAAGAGTCCTTTCATAAAATTACACAAAATTCAATTTGTTATTCATTCCAAGTAACTTCCTGAAAACAATCACTGTGAGTAAACCATGGCAGTTTGGAGTGCATTTAAGCTTAGCCTTTCCAGTGTGTGCTAACATAAGCTAACCTGACAGGATTTAAGAAATGTTTATGATTCTTTACCATGTTAATGCTAGCTATTAGCTAACACAAGCTAATCTGACAGGACTGAGAGGACCTTAAAGTCATATTGCTACAATATATGTTCAAAATCTTAATTATCTTGGCTGCTAAGTATTAAATTCGGCTGCCAACATTACTTACCAGTGATTGTATTTTAAAATGTTATTATAACTGCTTTTTGACAAGCTAACAAAGAAAAAGATGAAGCCAAAAGCATTTTGTAGGTCATTTTAGCAAGATTTCCAAGACCTAGTTTGTCTTATCTTATGTAGGTAACATTTTCCTACAGACTGTAGAGAGTTATTGTGTATGAAATACTGTATCAGATACTAAAAGGTTTTATGGAATATACAATTGACTAAATGACACAAACCCTAACCCTTGTTTTGTAATGGAGACTACTGTCCAAGTTAGTTAATACATAATGTAATACAAATTGTGTGTTTTAGGGTTACGGTTAGTTGGTGTAAGTAAAATGGATCCAAACCAGATCTAGAGTTCTCTGCTCTCTGGGGTATAATTGATTAACTGAGTAATTAACTCCCACATTAATTTTTAGATAATAAAAATTGAATTTTAATATTATTTTTCATATATAGTGTCCAAAAACAATCAGCAGTCACTGAAATTGTATCTTTTCTTATAATCATTTATGAATTTCTTTAATAACTCTGTCAAAGCATGTCTTTATTATGCATTCTACAAACCATATTATAATTATTATGACAAGCAAAATCCTGTGTTTTTGTATAAATATTATGTTACCCATGTTTTTCATACCCTTTGCTGACTGCTGTGTTAATGGTGTGATACCGTACATCCCCTATAAATGTTCACACATATTTACAGAACAATGTTCTCTGGAAATGTATGTAGGTTCCTGTACAAGGAATAAAAGGCTTCAGAGTTAGGAAAGTATTAATAAATATATGATGAAAATAGAAGAATGATGCATACTGTATGTGAAGGAGTAACACCAAATACCTGAAAAGTGTCATGAAGAAAAAATGTTGGTGGTATAACTTTGCCACCTAGTGGTTTACTTTAATGGATGTATGTTCATGGAAAGAAGTCAGAGTCAGCAGAACCTGAACCTGAATTTGGTCATGCTTGAAAGAAAAATGTGTAATATTGAAAACTTCAAAAGAGATACAGTTAGACCTCAAGTAAAGAATCGAAGCAAGCTAATAAGTTTTCAATCGGTGAAATATATGTTTGCTGAAAATATGATTTTGTGTGGATCTGTTTTCTTTCTATGCGTCAACATAGAATTTTATTTTAATGGCTAATATGTAAATATAAATACAATGTGTGAAATGTAGTATAGATGCTTTTTTTTTTGCCTCAAAATTGTAATACTACAAGCTAGGAAAAATAACTATGTAATTATGTATGCAATGTGCCAAGTTGCCAGTTTATTAGGTACACCTTCCTTGTACTCATTTGATCAGATACTACACTTTTTAGGTCACCTTGTGACTTTGTAGGTGTAAAATTACTGACTGGAGCCATATTTACTGTATATATGACCATGTGGAGGCGGCGGCGTGGAGGGTGGAGCTGGAGAAGTAACACTGACATAGTAATGTGTATACAGTATGATAGGTCTGGCATTAGATGCTTCTAAAACCTGGCAAATCTTTGTACATTATTCTACCAAAAGATAAAAGATATAATATAATGTTTAACTTTCAAATAATCTCATTTTAATAAAGAATGAGAAGCATAGATTCCAAAAGCTTAATGTACTTTATTTCACAGAAAGGTATAGTGTTGGTGATGAGGTTTCCAAAGTATTGTTCGTTGACTGTGGACACTGGTATTGAGCGTAATGTGATAATGCCAAAAAAAAAAACAAAAAACAGTAAACCCCCCCCCCCCCCCCCCCACACACACACACACACCAAAAAAAGAAGCCTTATACAGACAGTTACAGTAAAAAAAGTGAATGGTCATTTAAATATACATCTTGAATTCATTTTGCTGCTACTCAAATATTCCACTTTGTTCTAGACTACAGTGAGATCTGGCAGAGATTACACAAGCATAATTGTTAATGCATCTAACAGTGTGCAGCTGCAGTCTCGCACTGAGGTAGACATGGCATGACATTATACAACAGCCTCCAAGGCAGTTTTAGCATTTGTATACACTGCTGCAAGAAACTGAAACCATCTTGTACTTTTCTAGTGTAGAACAAAAGAAGCACTGATGATACAACACAAACACTGATATTAAACTTATCAGATGTGTGGAATACAAAAACATGTTTGGACATGCATGAAAAACGTCATGGCAGAAGGTTCTGCTGTAGTAGATAAACCTAAGATGACACTCAGTGCATTGAAACTGTGCCATAAAGCATGGGTTCTCAAACATTTTACAGCCACGAATCCCTTTAAGTATAAAACTAAATTCCACATTTGACTATATTCATTTTTTTTTAACATAATCCAACTGTATAAACATTGGGCTCATTATTTAAATATGTACAATAATAGTTTGCCCGTTTATTTAAATCATAGACCTTTTTATTCTTGAACTTTATATGCATATTTAATATATAATTTAAAAGATTAGCATGTATAATCATGGAAATTTGTACAGGTATCATATTGGAGCTAGCATGTTTTGTCTTAATTCCTTCATTCAGTCATTCACTCTGGTCAGGTCACGGTGGATCCGAAGAGACCATTTGTACTATAGTCATTAGGATGTCCATGCTCAAGGTGAAATGTTCAGACAAGCCAAAGCGTATGGAGGCCAATAGCTGGAACATCTTCGACTCGGCCTCTGTCTTCGGCTTTGCCAGCTCGTACCAGCGCTCTTCCATTGGGGTGCGTTTACCAACAGGTATCTTTAACGAAATGATCAAAGATGAATGTTAGCACTTTTATAACTACCAGCCTGATCATAATCCTTGCATGTAATCAGCTGTCTGCACTATTTTTTTGTATCTCGATACATATAACCTGGCTCGGCTTGCACAGAAGGCTAACCGAGTTCAGCATGGGTACTTGAGTACCCATGCTCCATCATAGGTAATTTGCTGAACCAGGGTGTGACACTAGTGGAAAAGAGATATAACAGTTATCTCGCACATTTACAAGATAAAAAGAGATTAAAAAAAAAAAAGTATGCCTACCTCTGATGCTATGTTCTGCAGCCACACCAACTCATCATCAGTAAACTCCATGAAAACTGTTAAATGATTTTGTGATTAGTGGATTACAACAGGTATAGAACCTGTATAGACTCACACAATTTATACACACAAATATACACTATAACACAAATAAAATTACAAGCATGTCTAAGGCAGTTAAGAGCTGAGTCAGTATTACAAGCCTTTGCAGACTGACTGTTAGAGTGTCAAACTTTCAAAAATATCACATAGATAAAACATGTTTATGATACGGTGCACTCCACTAATATTGGCACCCTTGGTAAATATTAGCAAAGAAGGCTGTGGAAAAAATGGTCTTTATTGTTTAACCTTTTGATCTCGTTAAAAAAAATTCACAAAATTACTCTGCTCTCATGGATAACAAACAATTGCAAACAAAACACAGGTTTATCCAGGGATATAAACATGAGGTAACACATAGGCCAAATTCCCTCACTCATTCATAACAATGGGTAAGACCAAGGAATATAGCTGTGATGTGCGGCAAAAAGTTGTTGAGCTTCACAAAATGGGAAGTGGCTATAAGAAAATAGCACAAGCATTGACAATGCCCATTTCCATCATCAGGGTAATAAGAAGTTCCAGTCAACTGGAAATGTTATGAATCAACCTGGAATTGGACGTGTGTCTATTTTGTCTCAACGCACTGTGAATAGTGCCATGTTAGGATACATGGCATCATGGACTCTATCAATATCAACAGATATTAAATGAAAACCTGACTGCCTCAGCCAGAAAGCTTCAAATGGGCCATGGTTGGATCTTCCAGCAGGACAATGATCCAAAACATACATAAAAATCAACACCTGCCATGGCCATCCCAGTCCCCTGACTTGACACCCATAGAAAACCTGTGGGGTGAACTGAAGAGGAGAGTCCACCAGCATGGACCTCAAAATGTGAAGGATCTGGAGAGAGTCTGTATGGAGGAATGGTCTCAGATCCCATGTATTCTCCAACCTCATCAGGCATTATAGGAGATATCTTGGCTGTTATCTTGGCAAAGGGAGGTAGCACAAAGTATTGACTAAAAGGGTGCCACAAATTGTTGCACACCTACAGTAATGTGGAATACAGAAGTACGTTGATTGGATGGGGAAGCACGGTGACGCAGTGAGACAAGTTCGATCTGCAAAAATTTTTTTTTAAATAGTTGGGAAAGTTTTTGTAGAGGAAAATGTGTCACATGATAGAATTTATCCATCCGTCAGGGGACAAATAAGGATTAGCACAAGATGTGTCAAGGAATTATGTTATGCAATTTCATTTTGGCCTCCGCTACATTCGGCAGCCGCATTAATTTTTCCTTAATATCTGTGCACACAGCATGTACACGTCGACGGACGGTTGTTTTACTAACCCCGAAGGTTTCCTCCACTATTCTGTACTCAGCACAGGTTGCCAGCTTGAACAGGGCGATGGCTATCCTCTTTCAAGGTTAGAACCGGTGGTCAGTGGCAACTTGCAATGGGTGCCACATCAGGAGAAACTAATTGGCACAGCATCTCAAGCATGGGTCGTGACTTTCTAAAATGTTGCAACCAAAGACTTCCTGTGAAGTGTCTCTCCACCACTACCTCCCAGAACACCCTGTTGCATGGTCTCTCCCATTTCCATGGGCTTCGTCGCTTAACGGCAGTTACTTGGAGCCATATCAGATGAGCAACTGCTCCATTCTGATGTTATCTTCTGATATTTATTATCATTTGTGAAATTAAAATGACAGTAAGCTGGACAATTTTAATGAATTGTCTCAATACTCTCTCCATTTTACAAAGATGTGAGGACACGTTAGACGCAAAAGGTACACAATTCGCAATATATGCAAAATTATGCATGGAAACGGCTCAAGAGCAGATTTCTTTTGCGGTTCACCAAAATTTATGCAAATTTTTAAATATATATATTTTTTTTAAGTATGACCATCACAAACATCATTTTATCGGTAAAAGGCCAATCGTATGGAAACAAGTGGGAGACAGAAAATTTAGCAAACTCATTTTTTTAACGCGTTTTCGCTTTGTTTTCACAGAAAAGTGAAAAAAAAAAAGTGGAGGGAAACTTGGCTAATGTTAAAGTTATTAAATTTGGCGACAAATTCATTATAGCAGTGGTTTTCAAAGTGGGGGCTGCCCCTTGGGGACCGCCAGGGGTCAGCCGGGGGGCCTCAACAACTTGGTCGGAGCCTCTAAGCCCATCCCTCCCACTAGTATGTTTTCTCTTTCTCACTCTCAGACAACCACACACACACACAACAAATTCCTAATGTAATGTAATGTAAAGATGTAAAATGTAATTATTAACAAAAAAGGGGGATGTATTCAGAAGTCTGTATTTTTAATGTGTTTTAAAGTCATATTGCAAAAGGGGGGCCTCGGTCAAAGGTTAATGACATTCGGGGGGCCTTGCCCTGGAAAAGTTTGGGAACCCCTGCATTATAGCTGTCACTCACAGCTGTCCCTCTTCTCCACAAGGGGGAGCTATAATCACTCCAACTTGTTTGTTTGTTTGTTTTCACTCTTTAGTTTTTTTTTTTTTTGGGACCAATACAGACTCGCCTCAGTGACCACTGTATTTGGGCCGTGGACGTTTCTTAGCATAAAATGGCCCAACACACAACGGCACCACTATCTCTGCAATGCCACTTCTCTGAAGATTCCCAAAACAAATGTGTGGTGCTTCATTTATTTTATTTTGCACTGCTGGACATAGTAGAGAGCAAATTTAGCAACCCAAGGGCTACTCTCAGTAATACGAAGTAAGGTGATAAAATGAAACTTCTCGAACTCAGAGCTGAGACAACAGGGTTTTTTTTGTTTGTTTTTCGTTTTAATAATCGCCCATAGGATGTGTTCACTTAATATAGTGAACTCAATTGATTCATTGCGTTGTTTACTTTAGCAAATTCCTTCGCTTTGGAGGTTTCCAGAACCCTCTCTAGTAAACACAAGCATTCTTGATTTCTGCAATATAAAGTATTTTTTATTTTTTATTTTTTTTTAAAAAGGTGATGACTTACCCTCCATCCAAACGTCCTTAATCCGCCAGTATTCAGTGAGAAACGTACAGCATTGTGAATGTAAACAATTGAACGGCTGATATTTATTTCCGTTGATAAACTCAGGTTACAAAACTGCTATAGACGCAGACACATATCCGACTTCAACGACAACCATTAGGTTTACAGACATTTTTTTTGAGGGGGGGCGCGCAAACAAACAAATAAAAACCAATAAAATAAACAAAAAGTTCCTCTCAGTTCAGCGGTGTACACTACTCTGTATCTGCTCTCTATCTACTCAGTAAACCAGATCCTGGGTTCCTCTCCTTGCTAGTGTTTCCCAGAAATCAGCCGGGTTTTTATAAACCAGCAAAAAGAAAGTGAAACTGTCCCTGGTGTGTTTGCAGCTTTGTGGTCTAACTGTGGAAAGTCAGACTTCAATTTCAAATTACACACTGCACAGGAATGCACAAACAGAAGGAAAACAATAAGCAGACACTTAAAGGATAAGATTTATTTCTCTTGCTGAGACCATTTCTGATTTAGAAGGCAGAAATCTTACAGCTTACAAAAAGAGAGGAAAATACACCTTCCTGGAAAAAAAAACCCCCAAAAAGTGACATAATTTGACCAACCAGTATTTTTGCCACAGATTTGAGAAGTTTAACACAAATACAGACTAACTCATTAAACATAAAACCGGCCACACACACACACACACACACACACACACACACACACACACACACACACACAAAAGAAAGGAACCGTCTTATAGACCTTGTCAACTTTGATTCGATTTGGAAAAATGACTAATATGCAAGTGAATCTGTAGCTAAATTTCCTTTATACTGCTGTTAAGATTTCATAGGCACATTATTGCTTTTCGTTGCTGTGTGAAATCCGTGAGTGTCGGTGAGCTTGTGAGAAGTGCCAGCAGTCAGACTGGTTATGGCTGCAGGGTGTGGCACGATTCATCCTTAGAAACTGTCATGATGATAGAGCTGGGAGCAATGCAGCAAAAATGTAATCTGCATTTTCTTTATTGGGAGCATTTTGCCTAGAGGGTCAGCGTTTATTTGCTTATCCCTGAGATGTAAAACATCTAGTCAGATGTGCACGACATGCACTTTCAGGAGTTTAAAACTCCTCTTCAGCGTTGCGGGATCGTGATGCCTTCAGGTGTTTCAAGCGCTCCATGCAGTCTGCCAGACTTCTTTCCCCGTGGACCTTGTTATCTCTCGTCCGCACGTTCACCGTGTCGCTGCTCTTTTCCTTCTCTCCCACCACTGCACATGAAGCCAGTAATAAAACGTTAATGGCACAACCATTACGATATAGTAATATTGTATGATTATTACAGTATACTATAGTATTATAGCATCAAATGTATAGTAATAAAGTATATATAAAAAAGTATATATATAAAAGAAAGTGCTGCGATAAGATTACATTTATTTGAATGAATAATATATAGTTATTAGAGAGAGAGAGAGAGAGAGAGAGAGAGAGAGAGAGAGAGAGAGAGAGAGAGAGTGGATTACCTGCAATTAAACTGAGTTTAACTATTGTATGCAACTGTAAGTTACTATGGTTACAGCGGTTTAAAGCCAGCGCATTAATTTAGAACGGAGATTACACTGACTGGAACTACCTGTGGATTATACGGTTAGATTGCACCCTTTCCAGCCAATCAGAATCGAGTATACAGACACACCATGGTATAATTTAAGATAATGATGGAATATCAGTGCACCCTATACACTGAATGTCTTCTAGCTCTTCATTAATCTTCAGTTTGACCTGAAGCTATGCCAATGTCTGTATAATAAACTGTGTATTATATTAAAGCTACAGTATTCAGGATTATTGAAATCAGAGGCAAAAAATACTTTAAAACATGATGTTCCTGATCTGTTGTGAGTCACCCTGACAATCCTGGCAGGAAATATGTCATACTGTCTACAAGAGAGCGCGAGAGAGTGCAAACAAAGCAAAGAAAATATTAGACTGTAAGAGCAAAAAGTACTCCTGATTGATGGAGCTTTAAATGCTTCTTTATAGAACAGATAACACATTATTTTGTTCAATAATTTAGTGGGAAGCCTGATTTAACCTTGTTTTGGGATTCGTTGTCCAGTTGTCTAAGAACTCATGATAGTAATGGGTCCTTTCTGTTTTGTTTTTTTTTCTCCTTCCTTTTACAAACTCACTCACATCAAGCAGGAGTGAGTCATCTGGTGAGTAACTTGTATTGATTACTCTGTGTTTGGGCTCATGTGGTAACGCTATCCAGCTCACGCTAAATTTGTGTGACAGGTTGGAAAACAAACTACACAGCTAGAATAATCGAATACACGGTGAACGCCGAGGAGGTGATATAAATACGCAAATCAGAAGAAATTAGATGCGAGTTTTGTATTTTAAACATACAGAGAAACACGATCTCTGACGGTGATAGTTGCAAGCCTGTCTCCATCTGAAAGCTAAAATTAGCTGAAATTACAGCAAAACAAAAGGACAGAGCTTTTGCTCTTTAGCTGATACTCAGTAACAGACAATAGCACTGATGTACAGAATAATAATTTTTTTTAATCATAGCTGAAGAGTGATTAACACGCAGGTGCCATTCTAAACCATGCACCATTTCAGTCATCATCATAATAATAATCATAATAATGTTTCATTTATATTACACCTTTCCAGAGTCATTACTATTTAGGCATAATATCTGGTGTTTTGCGTTTTGAATACAGCCCTGAAGTCTGCGAATACACTGAATGTGTACTGGCGTTTTCAGCAATGAGATCCATGTGGTGGAGAACACTGAAGCACTTCCCACATTACAAAATGTTCTTCCACAAGTAGCTAAGACTTTTTCTACCACAGAGACTAAAATTCCAAAATCCTGCATACGGTAACTTGAAATGTTGCCATGTTATGTTTTGCTGTAATATTATGAGTCTATGGTCCAGTGCAGGAGTCAGTATTTTGACAGCCAAGCTCAGCAAGAAAGTTCATAAAAACGCTCATAAAACCACACTGGCACACGGTCTTGTGGGTGAGCTCACAACACAGTACACAATTATAAACACAATGTTCTAACAAAACTTGTTTCAAATGAATGCCTCTTTTCCAACTTACACAGGTGTGAAAACAGTAAAATGCATTACAATCTGCCACAGGTGAATAATCAGTGGATCACTACAAGTTAGTGAAGGTTTGGCGTTTTCCTGTCCATTACCTTCTCCATTCAAGTTAAACAAGACAATTAGGGCTACTAATCCATGTCTAGCATGCATCACTGGTTCATTTTTCCAGACATGAAACAATCGAGAAAGTCTATCTTTTCAGTTTTCAATCCCTAGGTTAATTTTAAAAGTAGACTGCAGCCAAAATAGAGGTGGTGTTCATTTTCTGACCTACTGGTCAGTCACATCTGAATTTGCTTACCTAAAATAAAGTTGTACTGAGCCAACTGTGCGTTTCTGATCTTCTTGTTCAGAGTGCAACCAGGATCCAGATCTACGTCTGTCATCAGGCCTGCGCTGTGAAACTCTTTTTGCACCTGAACAGAGAGAGAGAGAGAGAGAGAGAGAGAGAGAGAGAGAGAGAAAAAAAACAACATTAGTGTTAAGTACTAGTGCAGTTTTCTCTATGTGCGGCATTAACTGAATGTTTGGAGCCTCACTCTTTGTGCATATTCCTCACAAGTGGGTCCAACAGGCACAACCATCACCTGACTTGGGGAAAGCCACAAAGGCCTTGAAAAAAGAAAAAGAAAGAAAGAAAGAAATGATTGAGTCAGCATAAAAGGGAATTGAGAATGTGATGGCCGAGTTCAACCAAGTCCATTGTGATAACAGCACTGTAAAATGTCTCATGATCCATCAGATCTTATGTTTATAATAAATAAATAAATAAATCCTACAAAAATTATAAATTGTAGCATATTTTATCTCTGTTTTTTCATTTATCCAAACTAAAAATGATCATTGCAGGAATATCAGTTAATTAAACACTTACTGTCCAATAAAAATTTATTACCTCATTACTCCTATGCAGTCTTGCTTTAAATAAAAAAAAAAAAAAAAAAAGAAGTTTAACCCAATTTGTTTTATTTATACATACCATTTGCCACCATAGTTTTCTGTCAGGATGGCAATCATCCTCTCAACCGAGCCCAAAATGGCTCTGTGAATGATCACTGGCCTCTTCTTATCATCTCCATCATGACTACAGAGACAGATACATGAAGTGGCAAGCGTCAACAAAAGTACTTTATTGTGCTGCTATATTTCTACTTCATATATCTGAATATAAAACGTGATTTACATTTACGGCATTTGACAAACTTCTTTACAGAACAACTTACATTTGTCTCATTTATACAACTGAGCAGCTGATGGTTAAGGGCCTTGCTCAAGGGTCCAGCAGTGGCAGCTTTTTCGTGCTACTGGTACTTTGTACTAGTAATCCAACATCTAAACCACTGAGCTACCACTTCCTCAATGTATTCTATATTTTTTTAACTAAATATTTATTTACACACCAGTAGTGCAATGAAAATGACAATTTTCACGAGTCAAAGGAAATGTGTAATACAGACAAATGAGCAGTAGGTGTCACTGTTGCATTAATAAGATTTGTACAATAACAAAATCCAGTAAATACACAGTAATAATAATACTGAGGCAGAAATCCACAGCATGTAGATTACCTGACGAAGGTTAGATTGAAGCGGATGGGGAGCTGGAAGTCCAGCTGTATGGTGGCACACTGGTGGTATCTTCCAATGGCATCCTTGATCTGAATGTCAATCTGAGGAATAGAAAAAGTAAAGAACGTAAGCGGTTAGGAAATACACCAAGTAAATCATCATGTTGAAAATATCCGGCTCTTTCTTACCTTTGGTCCATAGAAAGCACCATCTCCAGGGTTCAATACCCATTTCTCCCCGAACTCATTTAGACTGTTCTCTAGTTGCTGTGGAAAACAAAATAAGAAAGATGATGTGTGTGAAAGGCAAAGCACCAGTTTATTTTTATGTTTACATGCACATCAAATTCCGTTTAAGGTCTATATTCGACTCACAGCCATATTCTGAATACGATGTTTATACGCGTACGGGAATCGGAATATTCCTGTATACATACATGGTTGTTGTAAGTGTGCTGAGTTGCCTTTCCTAAATACCTAGCCTACAGTACAGCTAAGCATCTGTTAGCACCCACAATTCCTTATGGACCGAGCTTGAGCATACATCTCCTTTCAGTGAATTTTCTAAATAATGTGTTTACATGCAACAAATTTCTGATTAAAACCGGGATATTCCATGGATGGGGATAAAAATTTTGGGAATCAGAATATTGTCTTACTCTGAATCGGTTTTTACATGAGGCCATACCAATTACAATACTGCCAAATTGTGAATGATATCAGAATATTGATGTGCATGAAAACATACTCAAATTATATCTAACTCAATTTAGCAACCTCATTCAAAGATCTAACACTACAAGAGGTTAGATTAAAAAAAACCTAAACTCTGGTCCAATTTCTCAAACCTGGTTGGTTTGTAGGAGTGCTGCTAGTGCACAAGTAAACGATGAGAAAGTGGCAAAAAGCTGAAATCTAGCTTACCTTCTCAGCCTGATTCCACACATCTGGTTCCCCAAGGAACTTCTCTGGTCTGGTGGAGAGGTTGAGTTTGAAGGTGAAGCCAAATACGTCATACACCGCACGCAGGAACTCCAGACAGCCTTTAATCTCAGACTCAATCTAAACACATTTACATTTATTCATTTAGCAGATGCTTTTAACCAAAGCGCCTTACAAAGGAGGAAATAAAAGTCAAGCGATACATCAAGTGGAGAACAATACAAGTAATGCTACCATGCAAGATTTATAATTGAGTTCTAGAGAAGCAAAGTGCACAGAGTAGAGGTGTAAGAGCCAGAGTAAGGTTTTTTAAATAATGTGGTGTGGAAAAATTTGAACAATTAACTATAGAATATTATTCCAGTCCTAACATACAGTATATTGTGTATGTACTGTGTGTCCATCCATCCTTTACTTTCAGATGTAGTAGTTCATACAATGACTGCATGCATGTACCTTGAGTGGAAAGTGTTAATGCTGTAGTTTCATCATTTTTCATCATTTCATTTAATTTACATGCAATTAGTGGTTTCATTATCATTGTAGGTCTAGTTTGATTTATATAGTCATTAGTGATCATTATTGATCCTAAATGACACCCATCAAATTGCTCCTCACCTGGTCCATAGAGCAGAAGATGTGTGCATCGTCCTGCTGGAAGCGCCGGACACGGGTAAGACCGGTGAGAGCTCCTGAGAGCTCATTACGGTGCAGCACGCCGAAATCAGCCATACGCAGAGGGAGTTCCCTCCAGGACCGTGGCCGATGATCAAACATCAGACTGCAGCGATATAAATAATCAGATGGAGATAATCACTATGTTAAAGTGCCCATGGAATGACTTGACAGCCGCAATTTGATTCTGTAAGTTGACGCATTTCCTTAGATTTCCACAACAGCCAGTAGTGTTTGAGATAGGCCACACCTCCTGAGATACTCACTAGTAGCTTAGCATTCTTAGCAGCTGTGGAAGATTTCTCATGGTCAGTTTGCTCATGGTGACTTTGTCATATTAAATATCCAAGAGCAAACCTTGGAATTGCACCAGGCCATGGGTTATTTACTCGCTCCTAGCTATAGTAGCATGCTTTCATTAACCGAGTAGAACACAAAGTGAATTATATACAAAAACAAGTGTATGTGTCAAGGAGAGATGGTCTTACCAGTGTCCAGGGCAGTTCATGGGCTTAAGAGCGAAGACCTCCTTCTCCACCTCGAAGGAAAACATGTTCTCACTGTAGTGCTGCCAGTGGCCGGAAGTCTGCCACAGTTTGCTGTTGTAGATGTTTGGAGTGACCACTTCCTGGAAGCCCCTCTTCTTGTATTCACTCTGTGGTGCAGAAATATAATAAGGTTACGTCACAAATCTGACACGTACAGTATCTGCACAGCGTTCTGCTACATTTAACACGGATATGAATGACCAGTACGGGATGTGGAGTATTCTGGAATCTTGGAGTATCCTGTGTTAAGGTCAGGTGTATGGCTTTGCAATCACTGAATGAAAATTGGAATTTTTTTCTAGAAATTCCCATATAGGCTAGTGTTTGCTTACTCTCTCATGCTTATTCTCAAAGGGTGGAGATAAACAATCGGTTTAGCAAAAAGATTATGGGTGTGACAGCATTTCAATTGAGCAGATGACTAGGATGCTTGTTGTCAAAGTACAATAAAAGCTTTGCTTGTAAGCAGGTAATACAGGACTTCAAAAAAACACCTTAAAACATATACACATACACACACACACACACACACACTACATAAATATGCAGAAAAACACCGTCTCTGACGCAAACGATTCAACAAAACAATCCTCCTTGACTTACAGCACTGTCTACCTCATCCAACACAGGTGCACTCAAACAAACCGAGTCTACAGGCAGGCCTAACACAATTACTACAAACAAAGCTAATGAGTGAAACCTAATAAATAGTTACATATCTAACCTAATGGTTTCATGCTAGTTACAAAGTTATGATATGAAGATGACACACAGTCCCCTCCAAAACTATAGGAACAGCAAGGCCAATTCAACTGGTTTTGCTGTAGACTCAAGACATTTGGATTTGAGATCAAAAGATGAACATGAGAAGAGAGATTAGAATTTCAGCTTTTATTTCCTGGTATTTATATGGAGATGTGTTAAAATATTGGAACATGGGACTAACAGGGGTTTCTTGTTACCCAGGTGTGTCCTGTTAGATTGTTTGAACAATAAATAGCTCTGAACATCCACTCCAGGTTTTAACCTTCAATTTCACCTTGAAAATTGCATTTGTTAAAAAGGATAAGCCAACATGAAGACCTGAGAGCTGTCAATGGGAGAAAAGCAAGCCGTATTGATGCTGAGAAAAGAGGGGAAATCTATCAGAGGCAGTGCACATTGAGCATAGCCAATACTGTACGTTGGAATGTCCTGAAAAAGAAATAAACCACTGGTGTACTGAGCAACAGACATCGAACAGGTTGGCCAAGGAAAATAACAACAGCTGATGACAAACATTGTGAGAGCTGTGAAGAAAAAGATCTGAATACCAGGAAATAAGAGCCGAAATCCTAAACTCTCGCCTCATATCCATAATAGTAATTTTCAAAGAACAAACATATTTTGTGTAAATCAGACACAGGGAATGTGACAAAAAAATACTTTATCGCATTTGTGCATTGTCCTGTGAGCATTTACCTTTAAAAATGCTGATGCAGTGAGTCATCGTACTGAAATACACACTTATCTAACCTTGACTTGATCAAACTGTTCCTTGTTCTAAATACTACACTGAAAATTTTCAACATAAGACATCTTAAACTTTCTTTGCTTAGACATATTCATTGCTTGCCTTCTTAAACTAACCCATTATTTATTCAAACAGCAAAATGGCACAGTATAATATTCCTACAGCATTTATGATTTGCTAATAAAGCCAGCTGTGTGCAGTATGTTCTACACTGGATCTCTAGGAAAAACAGCTTACCCTTATAAACTCCACCAGTGTGTTGTAGATGTAGGCCCCCTTTGGGAGGAAGAAGCAGCTACCAGGGCTGAGATCATGGAAGAAAAACAAGTCCTGTTCCTGGAAACAAGAAACAACAACAGTGTGTCTGTGTGACTGTCTGCATTCAAGAGACAAAGATTGAGTTCATGCATGAGAAAGAGACGAACAACTTCGGCAACTAAAGACACAATAATTTTAAATATATATATATAAATAAATTAAAAAAAAATTTTTTAAAAGTCAGGGCACAAAAGCTCAGGCTTCTGGTTATCAGTCTTGCTTTAGCTGTGACAAAGCGGTCCCCGTGTGCTCATCGGTGTGCTCCCTGGCAGATGGCACATTAAGGAAACAGACATCTGCCAGCTTTACCCTGTGGCCTCGCTGCTAGTTAACACAGAGCACAGAGGAGCACTGGGATTCCCCACACAGAGCAACTATACTCAAAGCGTGGACAGAGTGCAGCCTGAATCATTTACACTCCTGGAAGACTCCTTACTCATCACGTCCATGCTTTTTCTGCTGGTTTATCAACAAGACCATTTAATCACCAACAGCCATCTTTCCTCACAAACACTAAACCTGGTCCTGCTGAGGGTGACTGCATACAAGAAAAACTGGCTCATGGGGGTGGGTGCTCAATAAATACCTCTTTATTCTTAACAGCTGGAGAAAAACTGAGAGTCACCCATGCAAACACACAATAAATTATATACTGCCAGAGCTTTTGTTTAGATTGTACATGCAAACACAGTGCAAGGTGTTTTGCAAGAAGCAAACAGCTCCCATGGCAGCAAAGATATCCATATTGTAAACCAACTAATCCTAATCAGCTAATACAAATATCCACTCCCTGTGTCCTGTTTCCTGTAATGAATTTTCAGAAAGGGGACATTTATTTGCCGACCGTTCAGGATTTCAGGAAGTTTTTTGCGATTGTTGCAGCCAAAAATGCTTGATTTTTTTTCTAAATTTATGATGCAATGTGCGGAGTTATAGTGCTTTTTGTTTTAGCGAAAACTTCTTGAATTGGTTAAATCACAACAGCACACGTCATTTGCAGTGATGTTTGTTGGTCAGTGAGACCTTTTGATGTTCGGCGCGCGTGATTTGAAAAGGGGTTCGTGCTAAACGTGTATTGTGATGATGTCACATGACACGTCTTGGCCCAAATTTGCAGTAGTTTTGGCCCAAGTCTGCAGTACAAATTGCAAGCTCCTCTGAATATTGCAGAATTTGTTTGATTTTGTGTTCATTTCTGCGATCACAAAATCCTGAAGAGACTGATTTGGTCAGACGGCTGCTTTAACTGAAAAAGCAGAAGGTGTCTCTTGTATCGCTGTCCAAATGTAAAAATCGGAACTGCTAGGGCAAAATGATGCAGTGCATTATGATTTATGCGGTACCTCTCTGTACCAATTTCATGATACTGATCCTACAATCCTTTGCACTGCATAATCAATACCGGACAGATACTTCAAGACCCGCTTCCTCCATGTTTTAATTAAGAAATGCCATTAACTCCATTGCATTAATTTAATTTAAATGTTATTTTAGGTATTATTTTATATCCTCTCACTTTTCAAATTGAACACCAAATACAAGCACGTTACACAATAGTGCAGTGCCACATGAAACAGAATCGCTTAGATCCGGGATCGGATCAGCTTTTTATTGCCCCTGTCCCAACATTTTTGCGACTTGCTGCAGCCATTAAATTCAAAATGACCTTATTTTTTTCTTACAGGTACATTTTCTCAGTTTAAACATTTAATATGTTTTCCATGTTCTATTGTGAATACCATACAGGTTTATCAGATTTGCAAATGATTGCGTTCTGTTTTTATTTACATTTTACACAGCGTCCCAACTTTTTTGGAATTGGGGTTGTACAGTAGTTAGCCTAAAGCTTAGCATCTGTAAGCACCCACAATTCTTTGCAGACTGAGCATGCGCATATATCTCCTATCAGTGGATTTTCTGAATAAGGTGCAACAAATTTCGGATTAAAACCGGCATGTTCCAGGGGTAGGGATCAGAACATCATCTTAATCTGAATCGGGCAATCTGATTGCGGTGTTTACATTACTCGATACTAATTACAATATCGCCAAATTCAGATTAATATCAGAATATCGATGTGCATGTAAACGTAGTCACTGATTCAGTAAGTCACCTTATAACATTACCCATGAAAAACCTGCTTAGTTTTTATTCAGATCATATCGTCAAATCACCCAGCTCTACTGGAGCACGTGGCTTTACGTATTCTTGAATCACATCACACTGCACATGTAAAAGCACAATCCTAAAAACGATGCCATTCTGTCAAATCAGTAAATTTACATCCATACCCGTCCCAGTTTGCGGTGGTCTCTGTTCTTGGCCTCTTCTTGGAATTTCTCCCAGTCCTTCAGCATCTTAGGGTCGGGGAAGGAGATACCATAAACGCGCTGCAAGGTCTCCATGTCTGCCTTGCCTTCCCAGTATGTGGATGAATTCTAAAAATAAAGAAGTCTCCAGTTAAAACAAGGGACCCGGTTTTACATACACAATAACCGACACAGCTCCAGGGTCTCAGACAAAAGGGTCTGATAATCAAATCTTTCAGAGTTAGATTAGTGAGTGGGTAAGTTAGATTAGATTAGTGAGTACCTTATGAATCTTCAAGGCCTTGATCTTCCCAGTGTGTCTTACATGGGGTCCTCTACACAGGTCAATCAATGGCCCACACCTTCAGAGGAACAGATAAGAGCATATAAGAAGAGCATACCTACCAATCTGTTCTCTTTTGATCCAGATGTGTCATGTGCATCCATGTAAAGCTGCTTTATGGCAACGTCTACTGATTATATAATCTCTGTACAAATAAAACTGCACATTCAGGACAGGAGACATCATTCTCACAAAGGCTTTTTCTTTTTTTTTCCTAGCACTGAATAAATTCATACTAAATTCAACACCAGACGCAGTGCAAAAAGTATTTATTAGGGACGCGTCGATGCCAACACTGGCTTCAAGGTATCGGTCTGACACTGTGCTCATTCCCTTAATAATCAGATACCATAATCCACTAATGAACACACAACACAAAATGACAACAATCTGGATGTATTTCCATTAATCATCACAGCAAAGCCGAGCAGACTGCAAGCTTTGCAAAAAAAAAAAATATCAAGAGGAGATACTACAACATCTTCAACATGATCTGATAAAACATATTCATAGTGTTCAAAACTGCTGGGAATTGAGTGCACACAAAGGTATACACAAGCATGAAGCACAGAGACGCACTCTTTCTTTCCACCTCCCCCCCTTCGCTCACCAGGGATTATACAATGTTTCTGAGTCATGAGGCAATTCACAGAACCCTGTGTTCATTTTTAATCAGCACACCTCAGGTCAACCATCTTCATGCTCTGTATTAAAGATACTGCTTAAAAACAGTTTCAACAGAAATCTTAGTACGAGGAGATGATTCTTAGCAGCATGACATACAAAACTACATAAAATCTTCCAAATGCCCCTAATTGATTAATCGCTCATTTCTAAGATACATTATGGGAGTTAGAATCTGGAACCATAATAAATAGAAGAGAAGAGTTAGTCCCACCTGTAAACTGTAGTTGTCGGGGTAGTAACTTTCTCATTCAGGATCCTGCACTTAAACTTGTTGTACTGTGGAAGACACAGAAGCACAAACTTGAGCTAAACCAGGGTTTAAGGAGAGCGTGTCTTCTTTCATGAGCTCCCAGCTCCCACTGTCAAACCCGAGTCAATGGTAAACCTCGAACATACCTTGAACATTTCCAGAAGAGTCTCCTTCTTTACCTCCAACCGCTCAAAGGGCTGCTTCTCCTTGATAATCTTTTTACACAGGTTCTCGAGACAGGGGAAGTCATTACTCGATACGCCTCTGAAAGTGTGTGTGTGTCAGAGCAGGAGAGAAAATAGTTGAGTGTTCATGAATAAACATGAACCAAAAAAAGTAATAATAATAATAAAAAATATAAATAACTTCCAAAGAAATTCCAAACATCTCCTAGATGCCACATTCAGAGGAACTTTCTCTATTACCAGTCACCTTATTCGGCTTTGCTGTTCCACAGCTGACACGTCTACACCATAAACAAGGCGTGACTTGACAGTCAAATCATCTCTTAGAATATCATTAGCATAAATTGGCTTTTCAGCAAGAAAATAACAGTGCTTATTATTTCCTCCCCTCGTACTAATTTGAAAGCACGGTAAAAGAGCCCAGTCGAAGAAAAGGTCAAAGAAAATTGTTCAGAACACATCTTTCCCAAGCTCGCTTTGAACAGATTGGCCGATCAGTCTTTGAAATTAACATTTCTTTAGCGCGTACTGAATATTCAGCCATCGACGGAAGAATTCGTTAAACTAATAAAAGCCTGACCTTGTGCTGAGAGAAGAGAACGCGATTCAAACCCTATTCACTCTTCGAGTCCTGTAATGTATTTTTTTCTCTCTCTCTATGGTTATTAAACTGTCTGGTAAACAAATGACTAAATTCACCTTCCATATAAATGCTATGCAAAGTAAGTCAAGTTCACTAGGCCATGGGGAATTTAAAGATTTATACACCAGAGGCACACTTTTCAGCTGTAGCACCATTTAGCATCAAATATAATAAATATTTCTTATTTATATTTCTTCTTACTCCAGCTGGCAGTTCTGAAACTGCTTTTTGTACACTGGAGAAGATGATCTCATTAATCTTATTCTGCTTTTGCAAACATGACAATACTAAAAATTAACATTAACATTCAAAGGATATAATAGTTCTTCTATTGTGTTAAGAAAAAAACAAAAAAATTCAATAAAATCATAGCAGGCCTATCTAGAGCACAAGAACCATACTGACGCTAACAAATATATACGTTGAAGTTTGAATAGTAATGTTCGAATCATTTGCACACTCACTCGTTCTCCAGGTACATATCGTAGTAGAAGCCGTTCTCGATAGGAGGTCCGTAACACAGGCAGCCTCCGTACACTTTCTCCATGGCCTCACCCATAATGTGGGCACTGGAGTGCCAATAGACCTTAAAACAGAATCATTTCATTTCAATTTAGGCAAGTAAAATACACTATACGGCCAAAAGTTTGTGGACACCTGACCAACACACCCATATGTGTTTATTGAACATCTCAAGCCAGATTTAGTCCCCCTTTGCTGTCATAATATCCTCCACTCTTCTAGGAAGGCTTTCCGCTAAATTTTGGGATGTGGCTGTGGGGATTGGCTTATTCAGTAACTGTGCAGGCCACTCGAGTTCTTCTACTCCAACCTTGGCAAACCATGTCTTCATTACGCACAGGAGCATTGTCGTGCTGGAACAGGTCTGGGTCTCTTAGTGCCAGTGAAGGGAAATTGTAATGCTACAGCATACAAAGACATAGTATAGAATGGTGTGCTTTCAAATTGAAAAGACTCACTTATGACTATGATGGTCAGGTGTCCACAAACATTTGGCCATACAATAAAAGTAAATATGGCTCATGGTTAAAAAAAAAAAAAAAAAACAACAAACAAACAAAAAAAAACTAATTACTGAATCACTACCAAAAAGCCCCACAAGTACAAAATGCCTACTTCTGCAATGATCAGCTGATAAAATTGATAAAAAATCTATTAAGAAAAATGATCAGTGTGGATTTTTATCGTTGAAGCACTGTTAGTGTAAAACGATGACAAAAACATTCAACATAACTGCACATGCAGCACACTATAGCAGGCCATTAATTGCACAGGTAGATGTTGGCTTGCTATGGCGTTACTGTCTGTCGTGTCTCCTCCAGTGCCTGTAGGATTACCACTCTTCCTTCAACTTTGCCAACATGCCTAACGCAACCAAAACTATACAAGCCTCCCTAGTGACTAGGCATGTTAATACATGCTCAGTGTCACTGGTTCCATATAGTTTCCTCCTGCTACACCTAAAACCACCCAGAAAAGTTTGCCTAACACAACCAGAACCATACAGTGACTAAGCCTATGACTATTCCAGGGGACTCGGGGCACAAGGTGGCAGACACACTGGATGAGCTGCCACCCATCAAAGGGCACAATCACACACACATGCACGCCCACTGACACACTACGGACAATTTAAAAATGCCAATCAGCCTACAATGCATGTCTTTGGACTGGGGGAGGAAACCAGAGTACCCATAATTAATTCGACTTACTGCTTGTGCTTCTTCATCGTCAAACTTGAGAAGCTGCAAACTGCAGTCTCCCTCCAACGGTCTGTCAAGGTCCCACACAGCTTGGTCCACTTTGGCAATTACGGTGTTATCAGCAAGGCCTTGGCTGATTGACAATATGAAAAAGCACAGGAACATTTTCAATTACATACCACAAAAGTAAATGGAAAGAATAAAATACTACCTTTTGCTTTAAGCTCTGATTTACATATACACATTTAAGGGACAATGAGTTTTGGAAAGGCGCTTTATAAATAAAATCACAATCACTAAGCTGTTGCTCTGCATTTATTATTTCAGTTCATTAACTCATTATATTGTGCAGTGAAAACCATATTGGATTAATATTTGATTATTATTCTACCTTATAGATATTTCCCCCCTCTCTCCTAACAGTTAACCAAATATCCATTGATTAGCTATCATGGTTATTTCTATATTACGGGTATTTGAATATTATTATTAGTACCTAAAAAAAAAAAAAAAAAAAGAAACATATTTAGAGTAGTTATAATGAAAAAGTACTGTTTATCCTGTACTTGAGGATAATATTTTGTGCAATAACACTAAAATGTGGCTCGCCTTGCTAATTCTGCTCCCTAAATGCTTTATTTACATGTTTGAGGGGGCGGACAGAAATAATGCCTGCTGGACAAAATATACAAAGATTGCAGAATGTGAACATGACCACTAACCATTAGCATTCCATCAAACTATTTTTTATTTTTTTTTGTTAGTTTTGGAAAGAGGAGAGTACAGGTGTCCGGGGGGGGGGGGGGTTGTTTTTTAAATCAGCTCATGTATTCAAGGCCAGAGAGTGAAGAAAAAAAAAAAAAAAAGAAGGAAAACAAAAATTAATCAGTGCCAGAAGCAAATTCCTTCACTGCCAGAAGCGAGTCCTTCCTAATTTCCGTTAATTGACATTTTCACCGCTCAGATAGTGTGTTTGGTCTGAGCTGCTACTGTTGCAAGAGAAATCAATCGGTCTCATCTCATGTTCATGTCTGTCTTAAAGCTTAAACGGTTTTATTTGCTTGTTTTGGTGCACATTGAACGCTTACGTGCAACTGCGCAGAAGCAGAAATTATACTTTAAGGATACAGCCATACCAACTAGAAATAAGAAGAGCCCAAAAGAAACAAATCCTCTCACCTGATGCCACAGGCAACCTGGTATGGTGTGGTCTTCCAGGACTCGCCGTCCACCACTTTCCCATCGGGCAGGGTGATCTTAATGGGCTTACTCTCTTTCTCAGCTCTTTCGGCTATCAGAGCATCATGTTCAGCCTTCAGCTTGTTGTATAGGACCAGACGATCTTCTATGTATTGAGGTTGAGGATTCAGCTGCATGAGGAAAGAGAAAGTTTTTCTTGTTTTTTTGAAATAAAAAAAAATCATAATAACTCATAATTCAATAATGAGGTCATGGAGATCAGTAGAATACGATCAACACTAGGACTGGCTCAGACCAGCTTTTTACCTGAATACTATTTCTTTAAACTCTAATTCTAAATTTACTATACTAAATTCTTAAAGCCCTGAGTGTCTACTTTAATGAGTCATTAAAAATTACCGTAGAGTAAACATCACAAATAAATTCAATGCCGAACACAGGCAGCCCCAAAACTGGCAGAAATTCCTGGCAGCTCATTCCTGCATCACCTACCTCAGCTCTGCCAGCGGTGTCTCCAGCTCCTTTGCTCTTCTTCTTCACTCCATCTTTCCCAGCACTGTTTGCTGCCTTGCCCTGAGACAGATGAATAGGATAGGAGTGTGACTGACTGTAGCAAACATTCAGCACTGCCGATTAAACATGCTGCTCCACCCATTGTAAAAATATTCATGAATCAGTTGAGGCTGCTAATTTTTATCACAATAAAAACAAATGTGGATTTAAGAAGGTACTTGGATATTTAGATGGACTACAATGTGCCGTACTAACTATAACTAGAAAACTACAAGCACTATATACACCATAAACACCACATACACACTATATACACCACAGTGTGGAAGTATCTGTGAAAAAGTATCTGATTTCTTCTGTTTCTGTCTATATATCATACTAAATAATTATGGATCATCAAACAAAATACAAAATAAAACAGTCAACCTGAGTAAACACACAATACAGTTGTTTTTTTTTGTTTGTTGTTTTTTTTTTTTATTGAAGCAAAAAACAAAACAAAAAAAAAACTACCACCCATGTGAAAAACTAACTGTCCCCTTAAACTTAAAATCCAGTTTTAGCAGCAATAACTGCAACCAAATGCTTCCAATAACTGTATATCAGTCTTTCATGGTGCTGTGGTGGAATTCTAGCCCACTCTTCTTTGCAAGTCCTGCCCACTGTATCTCAATTGTGTTCAAGTCAGGATTTTGACTAGGCCATTTCAAAACTTTAATTTAGCTTTTTTCAGCCATTCAGAGTTGGATTTACTCCTATGCTTTGGATCTTGCTGCATAATCCAGTTGCGTTTGAATTTCCATGTAGGGACTGAAGACCGGGTGTTCTCCTTTAGGATCTTGAAACAGCAAAGCATCCCCACACCATCACACTTCCACCACCATGCTTGACCGTGGGTATGATGTTCTTTTTGTGGAATTCACTGTTTGGTTTAAGCCAGATGTAACAGGACAACTGTCTTCCAAACAGTTCCACTTTCGACTAATCAAGCCACAGAGTTTCTAATCAAGCCACATCAAGCTAAAGGTTTGAGGATCATCAAGGTGTGTTTCGCCAAAATTCAGACAAGCCTTAATGTTCTACTGGGTTAGCAGTGGTTTTCACCTCGCCAGTCTTCCATGAATGCCAAGACATCAACAGTGGACCTTTATTGAGCAAGAGAGGCCTTTTCACAGCACTCTACACCACATACACACTACAGGCACAACTAGTTATAATATTATTATTATTATTATTACTATTATTATTAGTATTATTATTATTATTATTATTATTAATAATAATAATAATAATAATAATAAACTTTATTTCTATATAGAGCCTTTAAAAGCAGCTTCTCAAGGCACTTTACAGAATAAGAAAACATCAAGAAAATAAAAAACAGTTAAAAACACAAAACATACAAAAACAACAACAAAAATCAACAAAAAAAACAGACTATTAAGAAAAAGCTAACCTAAAAAATGAGCTTTTAGGTTAGATTTAAAAATGCTAAAATTCTGTGCATCTCTAATATGAGCAGGGAGTGCACTCCAGAGTCTAGGAGCATGGGACGAGAAAGTCCTGTCCCCTACAGAGAGCTGCTGTTTTCATTATGTTAGAATAATTAGCCTCCTAGTTTCAGTGGAACAGTTAGCTCAGTTAGCATGAGCAGTTTGACAACATGCTACCGAAGACTGAAGGCGAGTTAGCGGACAAGCTAACCACATTATGCTACATAGCTTTAAGATACAACATTACCTGCTTCCCTTCTTTGAGTTTTAACTCTTTCATCTGCTCACTGACAGCCTCTTCTGCCATTCTGAGATAATAAAATAACTCAGGACTACAGATAGATCCTCCGTATGGTACTTTTATTGCGCTCTGCAGCCTTTAGCCGTGCCGGCAAACAGCAAGATCTCCCGGATATGGTTCGAATACCTGTACCAATGCTGACGCAACATTGCCGTAATAGTCGGGCTTTCCCTTGACCGACAGCATATTATAGCGAATGATAATGCGTTGTTGCTGTAATGGGCGGGATCTTCTGTGACCTGATAGCAGATTTCAGCCAATGATGTCCCGTAAACTGCAACGTCCGTGTCGCAGTGAAATGATGCAATGTTCACGTTGGAGATCGTGTACTTGTTAAATATTAGCATAATATGACAGCCAGTAAGAAAACAAACAGTAACTTTAAATAGTTTATTTATTATTTTTGATTGCCTATTATTGTATTTATTAATTTAATTAATTATTAATTGCCTCGTCACACTAAAACAACAAGTAAAATAGGATAATAGAATCTATTTCTGAGAATCCATTTGACTAGTCATTTTTTAGGGTAAATTTTATTCAGCATTTGTTAAATATTCAATAATTTACATATTTATTCATTACATGAAAAAGACGACCTCAAATTCAATTCAGTTCTATTAACCAGAAATTTTAAACAGCTTATATTGGTGATTTGAACGAGTTCACGCCAATATAAATATATCTGTAATGCCTTCCATAATTATTGGCATCCTTCATGAAAATCAGCAAAAATTAATCAATAAAATATGTTTTGCTCAAACATACATAAAGATGCATTTAAACATTTTTAAAACAATTTTAAATCATTTTTCATAAAGTGCTTTTTTCATACAAGACATTGGCTTCAAAATTATTGCCATATTTTGTAGTGCTTGCCCATGAGACTTTTTTATTTTTTTTAAAGTCTCTGTAATGACAAGGTCATAGAGGATTCCTGGACCACCACCGTTATATTGTCAGGTTGTGCATGTGGACTGCCCTCTTCAAGTGAGAAAATAGTTATTTGGTTAAAAATCAAAGACCCAGATTATCATTGCATTGATTTTCTGTTTCTGTTATCAGTGCTGTGTTGAAGTTTGGGTCATCATTTTGATTCTACATTGCCCTCCGCTAATATTGGAGCAAAGAAGGCTGTGAACAATTGTCTTTATTGTTTAACCTTTTGATCTTTTTTTTTTTTTTTTAACTCACAAACATACTCTGCTCTGATGGATATCAACAACTGCAAACAAAACACAGATTTATCAAAAAAATATCTTTGTTAAATATAGGTGTGCAAAAATTATTAGCAACCCTATGAATTCATATGAAAAAAATATATATGTAGTTCTATCTGTGGCCAAGTATGAACCCTGGCAGAGGCAATCAGGTTTTTAGACTGAAATATCCTGGTACCTGGCAGAATTCATGATGCCATCAATCATCCCAAGAGGCATAAAGCCGTCAAAGCATCAGTGATCCTCCACAATCTTTTTTCACAGGATTTCTTCAGTAATTCTCTCCAGTGTATTCATCACAAATATATATATAAAAATATCTTTATATCTGTAGAATATGTGTGTGTGTGTGTGTATATATATATATATATATATATATATATATATATATATATATATATATATATATATATATATATATATATATATATATATATATATATATATATATATATATATATATATATATATATATCCTGTATATGCCAGGAAGCTTTCTCCTCTGGCTATTTAAAATTGTGTCATTTTATTTTGTTGACATAATATAATGATGTCTATAAGTGCTCTAACACCCAAATCCACAAACTAGTAGTAAACTAGTGGTTTTATCCACTCGTTTTACCCAAACGTATCCTTTTGCCTAGTTTAGCTTTTCCATTGTCTAACAAGTTGAATTTTAAGTCAGATATCTCTGGAATACAGCTGATGTTCAGGTGAATTCAGTCCCATATGGATTGCTTGGGAATCCACTACCATGTCCCAGTACTACTATGTAACCCATAATGCCTCGAGGAACTCGAGGACAAATTTAGAGTGGCATTGAAGTGCATATAAATGTGCCACTTTATTACCCAGGTAAGGGAAGAGAGGAGAGAGAGAGTGTTCCGGCACGTATTGAGTGCGAGATTCAATTTCATGCACAGACACTTGCTTAAGAAGGTGAGACTGTGTCAGATTGACCTGAGCTCTTGCCGTGAGTTCTTGTAATTTTCTGCACATTTGACTTGGCTCGTAGCCCAAGAGCATGCTCTGACACTCAAGTGTTAGCAGAATACATAGCACTTGCATATGTCTGCTTGAACTTAAATAAATCTAATTGAAAGGGTTAGACAGGTATTTATTTAAAATATTAAAATCTAAGATTATGATTTCATTTTTCATGTTAAAGCATATGAGTCAATAATTACTCTGATTTATTAATAATTACAGAGTGTCCCAAATGTCTCAAAAAAGGGGAAATTAACACCTTTTTTTCAGCAAAATGTCTTCCAAAAATTTTCAAACGTGTGTGTGTGTGTGTATTTTTATTTTATTTATTTATTTATTTCAAATAGCCGTTAAGAACGCCTTTGGCAAAATAAGAACATAATGAAATCATTCTTATGGCTGGATCAGGAAGCTGTCTCAAGGTTGCGATGGACTTTAACAGGAAACATGGCAAGCACATCACATGACACTGCTGCCAAACTTGTTAACAAATTCAAAAACACTGGAAATGGATATCCACGAACATCCACAGACGAAGGCACAACCAACATGGTGCTGGCGTACTGTACATAGTCCCTTATGTATGGAAACCTTTGGGGAACCCTGCAGTAAAACTTATAGGGAAGGTGAGAGTATGGGCTACTTTACACCGGACATGTTTCTGAAACATTTTTTCCATAAATGTCAGAGGTGCGTCACATGCAGTAGTCCACACCTTCTGTACCAGAGGCATATATTTACGGAAATGAACTTCATGCAAGTATGTGAACACTTTGTGTGAGCATTTGTGTGAGCAATATCTGAGCATTTTGAGCTATCGGTTTTGAACACCTTTGCATACTAAATTTAAGGAGACTGTGCCAAAACACAATTCATAATAACGCAGCACAACGCTGCATTTTGAATGTTGCAGCTAGGAGCACTATAGCAGGAAGTTCCATTCAATCGCATTTTAGTGCTCTAATGTCTTTACCACTTAACATGTTATATATTTAAGAAGGGCTTTTTTGATTAGAATAAAATCATGTTTGAGGATTTGGATGATTTTATTGCGGTCATGAGATATACTACATGGCCAAAAGTTTGTGGACGCCTAACCATCAGACCCATATGTGCTTTTTGAACATCCCATTCCAGATATTGACCCCATTTTGTTGTTATAATAAGTTCCCCTCTTGTTGTACGGCTTAACACTCGATTTTGGAGCATGGCTGGGGGATTTGTGCTCATTCAGCCACAAGAACATTAATGAGCATTAAACTCTGCCACATACCAGAACTGATAAACTGAACGTTTTTGGGTTTTTTTCATGTCTTTTGCCATGCTGCTAATTTCTCAGGTTTTAGTGCATATATATGTGTGCATGATTGGGTATTTGTGTTTATTTATTCATGAGTGGGTTATTACTTGTGAGTGGTTTTAACCGGACCTTCGGTATTTAATTTCGTTCCAGCTCATGTGCATGTGTTGGAATGACAATAAAAATCCTTGAATCCTTGAATCCTTGAATGAGATCAGGCACTGATGTCTGGTGAGGAGGCCTTGGGTGCAATCGGAATCCCAGCTCATCCCAAAGGTGTTCAGTGGGGTTGAGATCAGGGCTTTGTTCAGGCCATTCGAGTCGAACCTTGGCAAAACATGTCATCATGGACCACATTTTGTGCACAGGGGCATTGTCGTGCTGGAACAGGTTTGGGCCCTTTAGTTGCAGTGAAGAGAAATTATAATGCTACAAAATACAAAGACATTCTATACAATTATGTGCTCCCATCTTTCTGGCAACAATTTGGGGAATAACCACATATGGATGTAAAGGCCAGGTGTCCACATACTTTTGGCCATATAGTGTATGTGGGCCAGATTAAGTAGTAAATGTTGGCCATCACTTTTCCATTACTCCTTTGCTATAAAAGTTTGTGGTTTGCTGGGTAGCACAGCTCCGTCATGCTTTCAGGTCACCTCAAAAATGTATTTTTGGTTATCTTATGAAAAGTCAGTGTTGAACAAACAGTAAGAAGCAGATGCTGAGTACAAGCATTTGACTTGTCTGGTGTCAGGCTTAGGTCTGAAACAACAACAGATTGCAAATGACTGATTTCATAACAGCAAGCTAATGCCTTATTAATATTAATAGTAGTGACTAATTGTGGGTGTCTGGGAAAATGGGCTGTGAGTTGAAGAAAAGCAGAAAAAAGGCACTCCAACAATTTATTACAATTATATAGGCATGATTTTCCTATTTCCTATTTCCTATATACAAGTCACTTGACATTTGTTTAATATTCACTCATGATCCAAACATCTTGAAAAGAATCAACCCTATGGTCAGGAGTTCAACGATGCCTCAGCCATCCGTGACTGAGAGCCAAGGGAACACAATTAGCCATGCTCAGGGATGGCATACTTTCTCTCCCCTGTCAGTCATAGCAACACTAACCAATTGTGTCTATGAGCTCATGCATGCAGAAGCGGGCAGATTTCCTCTGAGTGTTTTATGCTGCCCTGTGATGCAGGAAGAGCAGCAGTTTGCTGGCTTTACTGTTTGTGGAGGAAGCTCATCTTATCCTTCATTTTCCCCAGCTGGTAGGTGTCATATGATAGAGGAGAGCTGGTTGGTGGCTTGGAATTGGCAGGTCACCAACCTGGTCAGTAAGATTTAGAGGGGAAATGGTTGAAAAGAACATGATACTGCATATAGACCTATAAAATTGTGCTCTAAAATGACAACATTGCAATAAACAATTACACATGGACCTAATATATATATATATATATATATATATATATATATATATATATATATATATATATATATATATATATATACATACACACACACACACACACACACACACACACACACACACACACATATATACAATATGTATATATGTATATACAACATGTATACAAGAATCTTGAGGTTCATGAGGCCATTTCATATATTGTATGAGCTCCAGAATTCCCCTGACTATAGGCTTTGAACTGGTTTCACCATGAAAAAGATGTCCTCCCAGGGAAACATGAAAGCGTCTGCCTTATTCTGCCCTTGTTTGCTTAATTCCACCAATTTAAACCACTTAGGAGGAGATTAGCTTTAACAGGTGATACCGGAGAGTTTCTGATGGGGGACAAGGGCCTTTCAAAACAGTCAGGCTCAAAGGACATGCTGATGGCTTATGCAAATCAACCTTGAGCATGCAGTTATTTATTCCAAGAAAATAATCTGTGCCACAACTTCACACCCAGGCCTGTAGAGGAAAAAAACATTTGAGACATAAAAAGTCAAATTAACAACATAAAACTTGCAAATTATGCTTGGGGAATCATTTTCTTGCAGTGTGATGCTAATTGCATGACTACTTGGCATGTCAGTTTTAAAAAGTAATTTGTAAGGACTGTGACTTCATTGGTTTTTATACAAAAAAAAAAGTTTGGCATACAGGCTGTTTAAATGTGACCCTGAGGAAACCTTACCTGAGCAATTTGACCCTGAGGAATTTTCTTAACCTTACCTCCAGGGGCACAAATGAATTTGAATAGTCCTGCATGCTTATCGTGAACGTATTGGTCTTTGTAGGTGTTTCCATAAGAATGAGGTAAGTTTCACAAAAGTTGTACTGTTCGGTGTGAGCTCAGTATATCATATGTTTAGTGTTTACCGATTTGAAACATTTTATTGCATTCAAATAGTAGTACAGAGAGACATAGAAGTTAACATGAAAAATTAGGCTAGAGGTCAGGCAGAACTCCAAAGCGTCGACTGTGCAACAGGGCTAAGAAAACAATAATAACAAAAGAAGGGGAAAAAAACCAATACAGGGGGGAAAAAAACTCTTGTATTCAGACAAACAGCTTAACCATATTCAGTTTTTGCCACTGCTGGCTATACCAAATACATTCAGAATAATGACTGTATGTTGCCCATAAAGTATGTAAAACATGATCCATGATTGCGCTTTCAGAATGAATTTCACTGTGTAAAGATTATTCAGATTTTCTTAATATTAATGCAAAAAAAAATCCACACTCACCAGAGGCACCATACAGTATGCCTAGATATCCATATAATCCTCTTCTTAAAAGTTAAACACAAATTAAGTAACGCACTAATCAGGGTGAAAATTTGATGCTTGATTTACATGTTCCATGCCAGGCTTTGTATGAGCTATTAGCAGATTAGCATCTATAACTGTACTAGCTACAAACATGCTCCAGAAACACTAATGATCTTTGCTACTTCCTTCTAAGCTTAATTTTTCTTCATAATGACTCTTTAATGAGCAGGATCAAGCAGTGCATAGGAACTAATTGCTTGTATAGGAACTTGTTGTGGGAAGTTGTGAGTGTAAAAGAAAAAAAAGGTTCTCTGGAATCATTTCGAGCTATACATGGTTAATGTGATACAAACACGTAGTGTAGCACTATTACTAATGTTAGCTCTGTCTATGATGAAGTACTGTCTAAAATGACAGGCTGAATAATATTTAAATGTAATTGCAGGCTAAAGCTTCGATCTGTTTAAATGTCCATGTTGATACCTAACTAAGTGACAAGCAGCCACAGTTCAGACAAATAAATCCAATTTGGTCATGTGTAATTTGCAATACGGATGTGTGTTTAATGGACACCAGGTAGGTGGAGTAATAAAGCACAAACTGAAAATATTCATAACAAATAATAAGCTTTTAGCAGAACCCCCCAAACGAGCAGTGAAGCAATGATCAAAACTAAGCTCTGAAGTAAACTTTGTGCAGATTGATGAGCACCATGTGAAAGCTGCCCCCAACAATCCACATCCCACCTATTTTTTCTAACATGAGACCTCAGGACTTGAATAATGAATTCCCTCCATAATCATAAATCTCCCGGTACAGCATGTTCTCACACAATTTTTTACTAGTGTGTGAGTCTTACATGTCTTTATCCTGATTTTCTTGGTTTAGTCTTTCTTCTTTCTTCTATAGTACCATTATTTTTTCTTTGATGCAGACCTGCTTCAGATCTTTCATTCTTTTTTGTGATAGACTGATGGGTATTCATTTTTCATCACAGATGTGCACTGTGTATAATTCAGGTAGAACAGCATATTCTTTGTAATACATGTTTAAACTGTTAGTGTGTGTGTGTGTGTGTGTGTGGTGTGTGTGTGTGTGTGTGTGTGTGTGTGTGTTTGTGTGTGTGTGCCTTTGCTGTGCCAGAAATATAGAGAGTTCTGTGGAGATATGAAAAAAACAAATATAATAACTGTATGCTTGATTTATACTTGGTAATTTGAAATCTTTAAATTTCCATATGATATATATGGAGGATACTTGCATAATTGCAATTGCCAGGATAATTGCAACACACTTGCTTTCTTTAAATGCATGCATAGAACTGCAACTTCATTACATGCATATACAAATACATCACTTCTCCTTGTCTGTTTGAAAATAAAGGGATTTGAGGAAAAACTTATTTTCTGCCACATAGGTAAAAAAAAATAAAAATGGACATGGACATGGATATGCAATGATCTTTTTTAATATGTAAAGTCCCATGAAGTGCCTTGAAATGTGTGATGTTATTATGCTTGATTTTGCTGCGTGGTAAAAAAAAAAAAAAAAAGAAGATAATTTAGCAATTTTTTTTTCAATACTTTAGAAAACTACTTTCATTGGTAAAACTGCAATTGCATGGAATTGTTTGCCCTGTCTTTTACAGTGATGTTTGTTGGTAAATAAGACTGTTTAGCTGTACTTATGTTCTAAATGTGAATTTTGTCATTGTTTTGGAGCACGTTAGATTATATATAACCTTAAGGCTTATATATATTCATACTAAAAGCCACAAAATTTCAATTTTGATTTCATGGGGACTTTAATGAATGTTTTTTTTACAAGCCACCCTCAAAGGCATATCACACTGACTAATGGATGTATGACCATTTAATTTCAATTTTTCCTGATGTACACAGTATATTTTTAGTGGTGTTACAATTGACCTGGTGTTACAATAGTGCTGCTTTGTTCTCCTTTTGGTTTTTATGAAAATGTACAGCAGTCGCCGATGAGCTTTCACATATCATGTCCTTATCTTGCCCATACTGATATTTATTTTCGGAACAGGTGCAGTATTTCTATATAAATAATGTAAGTTATTTATATTTGACCTGGCCACCTTCATCCAGAGGCCTCAGAGTTTCAGGATTTGTCACAGTATTTTTGCTTACTCAACTGAAACTAATCTCAGTCCTAGAATTGCTCCTTCAGCTTAGGGATCACAACTCCACATGCTCTTATTACAAGTGGGAATAAGACCAAAAGCTTGGTTTGTATGATGCATTCGAGTTATCTCAGAAGTGGCAACTCTGAGAATTGTGTCATTTTCAACCACCATTTGTTCAAACTACAAAATAGGGGGGAAACATGGATACCTCCAAGTTGGTCTTTCTAGCAACAAGCTAGCCAGCTCACTGTGATGAATTATGTATATTTACCACCTCAAAACAACCAATTGTGTCACCAGGGTTATAGATTTAGCAAGCGAATATGCCTGTAATTTAACTGACCTAAAGCAAATACTTGTAGTGTACCTTATTTAAAGGTAAGATTTGCTACTGTGTTTACTGTTGATGCTGTGAGCAGCCATGTTACTTTCTGAACTCGGGGTTGAGGAGATTGTCCCGGGTTCCTCAGTAGAAATTTTAAGGAGGTTGAGAATTACAGTTTTACTCAAAAAGTTTCATTTCCCGTGGTTCCTCTTTAAGTTTGTGGGGGAATTTTTTGGACATTTGCAAAATTTGCACATTTCTTCCCCTGGGATTGTCCCATCAATTACCAGCGCTGCTTCCTGCTCCTTATCTATTACTGCTATATCAGGCTGGTTTCCAGTTATTTGTTTATCTGTCCATATCTGAAGGTCCCCGAGGGTGTTACAAATTTCCTCCTTTCCGATTTAGAAATGTCCCTCTCCTTCTTTATTTCACCTACTATTTGTATACTTTCTGTATTCATCTTCAGGACAGCATAGACATCTCTGCAGTGATAAAAATATCTGCAACACCTGCCAACCCACTCTCCCTAAACCACACACACACACACACACACACACACACACACACACACACACACACACACACACACACACACACACAAAAACACACACGCGCACACATGCTGCCCAATGTCATCCCTCTACATCTCCCAAACCTCTGTCACGTTGACTAAATGTGGCCCAGAATTCCCAATGCTCCTCTTTATGTGCTTGTCAGCAGAAAAGGTACTCCTATCGCCCTCTGCTCAAATCCACTCTACATGCTCAGCCTTTTAACTAAGTGCACCCAAAGAGCACAATACACACTGCACAATGAAATTAGGATGAAAATATATGAATCTTAAGTGGCAAGACTGTGTGTGTTTGTGTGTTGTTTGTGTGTATAGAGGTGATGTAAGGTGACCTCTCTCCTCGTGGTATGATCAGTGCACAAATCTGTCATATCTGTTAAAGAAGACTAATCCATTTTCTTTTGTGTATAAAATGTGAAAGATGTTAAAGTCAGGAGGGTTGGAGATAGCTGTAATAATAATAATAATAATATATATATATATATATATATATATATATATATATATATATATATATATAATGTATGTATGTGTATTATATATATATATATATATATAAAATTTATTTATTTATTTTATTATGCAGTTATTTGTAGTTTGTGTTTGGAACAATGTTAGTCATCTTCATTTCCAACATTTCGACTTTATTCTGATTTTATGGCTGCACCGATTTGCCATTTTAAACCATCTTAAAAATAATTTCCTTCATTCACGCATCTTATTTTTAACTTGCAGAAAAGTGTATACAGCACAAAAATAGAAATAAGAATCCATCCATCCATCTTCTATATCACTTATCGTTCAGGGTCATCGGGAACCTGGAGCCTATCCCAGGGAGCATGGGGCACAAAGCAGGGTGCATCCCGGACAGGGTACCAATCTAACGCAGGGCACAATCACATAGATATTCCCACACCCATTCATACATTATGGACACTTTGGACATGCCAATCAACCTACCATGCATGTCTTTGGACGTTGAAAGGAAACCAGAGTACCCGGAGGAGAGAACATGCAAACTCCGCACAGACAGGGCAGTGGCGGGAATCGAACCCCCAACCCTGGCAGAGTGAGGCTAACCGCTAAGCCACTATGTGCCCTTAGATATAGGAATGATAAGAAAAAAAACTAGACACACAGAAAAGATTAGAATTACAAAAGCAGCCGAGCACAAACACACAAGCTGAGATAAAACAGCAGGTGTCAGTAAAGGCACTGGGGATATGAGCTTCTACATTAAAATTGCACTCATCCATGCACACACATACACACACAGATCTTGGTTTACCAGGAGACGTGCTTGATATCAGAATACACAAAATCTGATTGTCCTTCATAAAATCTGTGTTGGACATTAGAATATTGAATAGCACATGCTACAAAATGAGCGCATGTTGTGCTCAGATGTTGAAGTACTCTATTGCACTTATTCAGGGCAACAGAAGTGTTTAGCTGTCTACTTGGAAAATATTCTTATCAACAAAATAACAAGCTACTCATCTCATTTAGACTCGTAATAATTAAACCTGGGCCCTTTTTGTTCTGTTAGGACACTTGGAACGAGGCATCAGTTCATGTTTGGAATTTTACCTTCTCTGTGAGAATTTGAAATTCAGCTTTGAAACCAGATCTGCAATATTTTAAGGTCTAGTCGCTCTGTGAGTGGTCTAGCCAGAAATGTCAATATTATTTCCTAAGAAAATATATTTTTTAATTAAATAATAATAATAATAATAATAATAATAATAATAATAATAATAATAAAAATCATAGCCCAGTCTGAGGAAACAGAGGTGAGATGGATATGTTTGAGCTGGTGCTCGATCTTGTCCACATTCACACAGTGATTTGTGATTTAGCATGTAACTAACATTACTTCCAACTTTGCACTAACCTTTTAGCTATTCAGCTGTGTTGCTTTGTACAAGTGTCTAAAATCTTGTCTGGAAGCTTCAATCAAAGCACCTTGATGTTAAACCAATGAATAAAAGTTCTGACTATTACAATGACATGTCTCTGTTCAAAGATCTGTTTTAAGAAACTATATTTCTCAGAGCGCCATGCTGTGTTTAAAGAGTGTGCTGGTTGTGATTGTAATGGCCTCTTCAGGAAACCATGCTGATTCTGAATCATACATTACAGGTGCACTAAGATCAGTGATTATGCCTTGAAATGTGAATAACAGTTTGTAGAACACCTGAAAATATGGCTGTCCAGATTTCTGTCCTACATGCATGATGGTCTGCTACCAGGCTCAGTGGCTTATTGCTATCTACAATACAATGGAGTAACCGGGGAGGAATGAAGGACCAA
This sequence comes from Ictalurus punctatus, assembly GCF_001660625.3. Taxonomy (NCBI): domain Eukaryota; kingdom Metazoa; phylum Chordata; class Actinopteri; order Siluriformes; family Ictaluridae; genus Ictalurus; species Ictalurus punctatus. Next base: position 12,031,520 of record NC_030437.2, on the reverse strand, counting down.
GCAAACAACATTTATGCTCTTTAACATGGCCATGAAGTCTTTCAGAAGGGATATGACATCAAAGCCTGTGACTGAGAAATATACAGTATGTCTACTTTTCAGTGTTATGACCATTCTTAGTGGGATTTCATGTGGGAATATATTTATTATGTACAGTTCTTCCAGCTATGATGGACTAAAACACAAATGATATAGCTTACCTCAGCTACAAGTAGGTAAATACCTTTATATCCAGCCTTTAGTTGTTTAATAGTGAATGTATACAGGGAATAGCATTTACTGAAACACAAATGTGGAAATGTGTGTACTGGATAAGTTTGTAAGATGATAAATATAGTTAAATAGCATAGATTTTTATAGACTAATGTAATCATTATACATTATATAATGTTTTTTTTTTTTTTTAAATGTTTACTACAAATAATTTGAAAATAATTGTTAAGCTACTCCAGTTTGTTGTGGATTTGAGCAGAAAAAGTCCCATGCTCATTCCAAAGTGTAAAAAAAACCTAAAAAAATAAAATAAATGATGCCACCATTACCCTCTTCACAAGCGGAGACAAGCTTCACTCCTAAGCATATGTCATACTGGGTGTTCAAAATATGCAATGCGAGTATAAAGAGAATATGAAGAATAGAATGAGAATAATTTTTTAAATCTTCAGATTTAAAAAAATGTTTATTTTATGTAATAATCATTTCTCTAAGGACTGAACAGTCTCTGGATCTGAAAATGAAAAGAATCAAATATCATCCATGTCAACTCCATTAGAAAATAGTAGAAATACTCCTTTCCCAATCTTTGAAATGTGTGAAGTTTTATTTAAGGGCTAGGCAAAGTCAAAGTCAGAAAGCAAACATGAGCAGACAAACTACCAGTCAGTCTCTGTTTTCTGTTTTTTTTTAGTTCCTAAGCTTCTAATTTTCTGGTGTCTAGTCCACTTTTACACATGGTACTCTGCACTCTGGTGAAATCTGGTTCCACTTTCAGCATCAGAAGTCCACATACAGATGACAAGGAAAGATGTAGCCTCCCCAAAAGGCTACAACTCAGTGACATCGTATCTAAAACTCACACCTACCAGGACTGCGAGTTCTTTCTCATTCAGTCTTCTTATCTCTCACATTCTCCCTAGACAATCTCCAATAGTCACAGTGGTCAGGCTTTATCAGTATGAGTATTTGCGCACTAGTGGGTTGCTAGATGGGAATTCATTGTTTTTATCTTTTGAAATGCTCCTCAAAGACGAACATGTTGACAGTTTCTAGTGTGGGCGTGAATTAGATACATTTTAAAGCAGTCACAATATTGTTGACTGATAAGACGACAAGTGTATATAGTATATATAGTGTTCTTTCCTGGGCAAACACCTGCAGTGGTGGAAATAATACAAAACATTAATTTGAGTAATAATTCACTTGAGTGTAAAAGTAGTGATCAAGAAAATCACTCAAGTAAGAGTAAATAAGTCATATTGTGAAAAACTGCTTGAGTAATTCATTTACAAATTGTTATTTTATACGTTTACAATTGACACAACTAATCCAAAGATGTTCTATACCTGAAGAATGCATTTTTGAATAATTATGTTAACTAACCAACTATGTTGAAGTGAACTCCACCTCGATTATTAGCATTATATAAAGAAAGGTAAGGGTAGCTGGAGAGCTAACTTAGCCAAATACAGTTGGGGTTTCAATAACTCACCAAGTTAGTTAGGTAGCTTGCTATCTCATGTTATTTCATAAATGTTTCTATCAAAATAGGTAACTATCTATCTAGCTATAAGATGTCCCTTCTACATTACCTTGAGCATTACTTATAGATTGTAGCTGCACTTAGATTAATTTAACAGAACAGGTAATCGCTATTGAACATCGTGACATAGTAAGTTTAATACAGAGCTTTCATTCTATAAAATATCAAAAGATCTGTCTAGCTGGTCTGTCTAGCTTACTCAGCTAGCTAATGGCTTACCTGTACACGTTTCCGCAAGTTGGATGTTGAGCTGTGAAATGCTGATATCTCAACAGATTTTTGATCATATAATTTGCAGGTCATTATCCTGCAGTTTCATTTGAAGCATTTAAACCTAGAAATACTGGATAAAGTGGCCAGGAATGCTCATCTATCTTCACTGTCATTTGGTGCCTAAAGTGTAGATTTACAGCAGGAAACGGCTTTATTTTGATTGGGCATTTCAAAACTCATTTATTTAAAATTTATTTAATACTGTTTTTAAATTGCTTTACAATCTTAAAGGGTTTCAATGTAAAATGTTTTATTTGTAATAAACTAAAAGTTAAAGCACTATTATTTCATTATACTAAATAAAAGCCCTGTTATACTGAAATATGTACATGTAAGAAGTGTACTGTATATGTACTTACTTTCCACCCCTCGACTCCTTTTAAATAACAGTTCACTTAGTCCCTAAAGTGTTATTTCATACATTAAACTGGAAATTATATGCGCATATTGGCCGGGATGGATACAGTGACTAATTTACATTTTATACATATGATGAAGTGTGACTTTACAGTATGTACCCATTTTAATCCTGAAGTACTACTGATCACTGTAATATAAAGTATATGGTTTCCTAACCAGCCTGGTATAGAATAACAATTTCCCTTGTGGGATCAGTAAAGTCTATCTATCTATCTATCTATCTATCTATCTATCTATCTATCTAAGATAGATCTCTAATTGTACATTTCCTCAGTTTAAACATTTGATATGTTTTCTATGTTCTATTGTGAATAACATATGGGTTTATTAGATTTGCAAATCATTGCATTCTGTTTTTATTCACATTTTACAAAGCGTCCCAACTTTTTTGGAATTGGGGTTGTATCTATCTATCTATCTATCTGTCTGTCTGTCTGTCTGTATGTATATAAGCTCAGACCAAATTATACAGTAAAGAATTAAGCAGTTAATAAAGCTGGAGCTTAAATCTGAGGGTAGTCAGAAGGTTGCACAGTCAGTTCAAATCACAGGACCACCGAACAACCAGGATTTGTCCTTTGGCCAATTTAATATACAGTGCTTTCACAGGGTATGCCAACTGTACATGCACTTCACTGTGAGAACAGCTTCCCATTCATTTTCATACTCATATTCACTATTTTGAATTCCCTTCTTTCTGATCAACATTTTTCTGTTAGATATACAGTATAATAATGACTTTGACTTGTCTTACTTTGCATTGTGTGTGAATAAATCATAAAATAGAAAATAGTTCAACACAATCATTTGCTGTTCTAGATGGCCTTTATTAACATGCATGAAATTTGAGTGTCAAGCCTGTTTAAAGTGCACTGGATATGTCTTTCTTATTATTAAAAGTAATGCATATTGCCACATTCGGCAGTGGTCATGTGAAGGAGTGCTAGGTCAACAAGTCCTTACTTTGAGTTTCAGTCCAATTTAATTTGTCTGTTTCTAAGAGACTCAAAAAGCCCCAAATCATCACATTTTCCCTTCCAAACAAATTAGGTGATCTCAAAATTTCACAGTACTATGCAAAAGTCTTAGGCAAATATTTTTAAATATTTATTTTGTGACTTCTACATTATCAAGTCAGTACAAAACCTTTTAGATTTCCAAAACATTAATTTTCTAGCACAAAATTGAGTGTTACAGGAAAATGTTAGTATGTCAGTAAAGAAAGAAGCATATTATGCAAGAGACCACTTTTCAGACAAAAAAAAAACACAATGAAGGCTGCTGGATTTTGCTGCAAAAATAAGAAGCGGGTGCGAAAGTCAAAGTTTCCAGAAGAACTGTAGCTGATTTTGCAAGACCCTCAGTAACACTTGCAGCTCATTTCCTTATAAATCTGCACAAATTGAACCTGCGACTAATATATTTTTATTAAAGCATAGGGTCGTCATACCAAATATTGAGTTTGTTTAATTTATTGCTGTTTACTGCTCTTCATTATATATATATATATATATATATATATATATATATATATATATATATATATATATATATATATATATATATATATTCACAAGCATTTAATTTAATTATTTTTTAAGTCATCATAACTCTACAGCATTTCTTTGCATGTGCCTAAGACGTTTGCACAGTACTGTATATCTTGCCACGGTGTAAGATTCTAAGTTTGCTGAGACACCAAGAATCTGGTCGTAAAAAGAGGGGAAAAGGGGGTTTTAGGATTTGGCTTCAAAACAGTTAGCAACAGTAAAACAGGAACGCAAGAGAAATGGCTCATGCTGCATCGGACCATTTCCCTGCCTGTAACCTGGTACAATTAAAAGCTTTTCCTGATCGTAACTCAAAGGATAATTTACCTTAAGGGCCCTTAATAAAGATCACACATCACACAAGCTACTGAAATGATCGTGTTTTTTGTTTTTTTCCACATCTGTTGAATTGCAAAGCAGAACGCTGAAGGTCATGCTCTGTGAATCAAGTTCCAGCTTGATAAGCTTTCACATTTCAAACAAATTAATTTATTTTGCACTGTGAAGCATGTTGCAGAAAGAGTGATACATTTCCGATCTCTGGGAATCTTTTAAGCTCAAAATACCTTTTAACAACGCACACTAAAACTGGCATGCATTAACCTTTTCACAGCATCTTATTCAATATCCAATATCCTCAAGCCAGCCTGGACTGTGATCGTGTATTGACTGAGAACTCAACATGGCAGACAAGGATGCCCTTTGCACTCTAATTAGTAAAGCCTTGAAAAATGAATGCTGCAGTAGAGCAGATTAGTGGGCATATGTCAGAGTCTGACACTTGTACTCATTTAACCAATCAACCGCATAAGTCGCTTTCTGTGTTAAGTTAGTTCTTGAGTGAAGAAGAAGAAGAAGACTTTCAGGAATTAATTCCTTACATTTAGGCACTCAAAGCGCTTTACATAGTATGCAGCAAAATCTCCTCACCCACCACCAGTGTAGAACGCCCACCACACACTCGCTATTGATGGACAGGAGAGGAATAGAAATGACCAGCAGCACAAAAGGCTATGCTAAAGTTACATAATAACCTGATAATATAATCAGATCAGCGTCTTGGAGAACGGATGCACTATCCCTCTTTAATGTGCATTCAGATGTATTAAAATATTCCACATTTATCATAAATTAGCTGCAAAGACGGTATACAATTGTTGAACATAATATTAGTGAATTAGTGATATATTAGTATTCTTGAGGGGGGCATGTTTGCCTCACACAGACCCTCCAGGATTTTGGGATCGCATAAATTAATGCAAAATCAAAGAAACTCTGCAATATTCAGAGGAGCTTGCAATTTTTCCAAATTACTGCAGATTTTCATTGCAACACACCATATGACTTCATCACAACACACATTCAACTGAAGCCCTCTTCGATTTGTGTGCCTGAGACATGAGTACAACTAAAAAGTCTCATTTACCAACAAACTAGGAAGACTGTGCACAAATTTCATGCAATTGTAGTTTTGCCAATTCAAGTAGTTTTCCACAAAAGTGCACAAATAACTCCGTAAATTGCATTGTAAATTTTGAAAAACCCCAGAGGAATATCATGCATTTGTGGCTGCAACAAAAAACTCTGAACATCTTGTATGGATTGCTCATACCTCGGAGTTGGAGGTTTGAATCCCGCCTCCACCCTGTGTGTGCAGAGTTTGCATGTTCTCCCTGTGCATCGGGGGTTTACTCTGGGTACTCCAGTTTCCTCCCCCAGTCCAAAGACATGCATTGTAGGGTGACTGGCATTTCCAATTTGTCTGTAGTGGGTGAAATTGTGTGTGAATGTGTGTGTGATTGTGCCCTGCCTTGTACCCCGAGTTCCCTGGGATAAGCTCCAGACTCCCCCATGACCTTGTGCAGGATATGTGGTATGGAAAATGGATGGATTAATGGATGGATTAGTATTCTTTGCATCTTTGTCTAGTTGTGTCATCTCTATTTTGTTTTGCTGTTAGCTCAGTGTGTATTAACAGTATACTCCTTTTAATGTAGTAACTTAAATGTGTCCCCACTATAATAGTTTTCCAGTCTGGTTATTTTGGTATTGACCTAGTCTGCCTTATTTCGACCTTGCATTAAGGACTACATCCATTACAGCTTTAATTCCAGGACATATTACTTATTAGTTATCTTCTCCCAATGTTTTATGTCTTATTTTAGCCCTAGTCCTAGTTGCCATGTATTTTCTGGTATTACTCTCCTGCCTGCCATGAATGTTGACTGTGATTTATGGAAAAGATAAATAAAAAAGCTATGTGTTTACATTCAGCCATCTCTGACTTCTTTTTGATACACTGGTACACTGAGTCAGTGGCTGAAAATAAGCTTGAATTCATATATGTCTGTTTAAGGTGAAAGTAGATTCAGTTAGATTCAGACACTTAAATTAAACAGTATTCTCATTTAAAGCTTTGCTCTTTGCAAATTGTAAAGACAGCATAGCTCAGCAAATTGTTTAGAAGGTGCTATTGAACCATAATTATTAGACTTAGAGAAAAAGCAAATCCCAGTTATGGCCTTAATGCACTGAATATTTGTCCAATATTAGTCCAGAGATAAAATGGCCTGAGTTCATTGTTATCACCTACAATTAAAGAGCAATAAAGACTCAGGAACATGTCAACCAGCTTTAAAAGCTATATGTAAAGTGTCTGAAAAAAGGACCTGAATGCAGGACACTCAGGATGATTGTGCCATTGAGTACAGCATCACAAAATATCCGCACACCATCATAAATCATGGCCCGTGTCTTGGATAAAATAATCCCCACAATAGTCAATGTAGGCAAAGTAATACAATCCAGAAGAGATGGCTCTAATCTTGTAATTGCAGAAGCTGAAGCAGAGCCAAGGCCCATGTAGCATTGTGAAGACGTCATGGTGTCAAGCTCTCAGGGGCTAACCATTTAGCTTCATCCCAATCACTGGGAGGGTGATGACAGACAGAGCTGCCAGATAACAGAGAAGCAATCATTTATTTAGTTCCATGAGATGGATATGAGAATGCCCTTCTGCATCTTCTCTCTCTTATGGGAGAGCTTTCAGCTAATTTGAAAATGATTCATGGAAAATGAACGGGCCCTTATTATAATCAGTATCAAAGCTATACAGTTGCTTACTTGAATACTCTGATTACATTTTATCCATATTCCTTGGTGGAGTGCCAGTACAATCATCAGCATTATATAGTGTATACAGTAATATACTGTATGATTAAAGAAAGCGTTATTAAGAAACTTATTTGTGAGCAGGAAAAAATGATTTAATTAACAGTTTAAGAGACATGATAAAAAACGACTTTGGTCAGAAGGTGTTGACGTTTTGACAGTCTCAGACACAATGTTCCCAGGTTAAGCTTCGGATCCAACATGACTCTGACCAGGATAAAGCACTTACTGAAAGTTAGTGAGAGTCAGTGAGCAGATCTGACACTAGGACAAACTTAACCACTAAGCCGCAATGCTCCACATGATTCTGTTGTATTCTGATTATATTACCAAGTAATTATTTATATTACTGGCTGTTGCTACTTTACATTAAATCTGTTCAATTTAAAAAAAAAAAAAAAAAAGAACAAGAGAACCAGTAGCACAAATGAGTACAAATCACAAAAAATATGTACAAATACTAAATATTAAGTATGCATATTTAAAAAAAAAAAAAAAAGAAAGAAAAGAAAAGTTATGCACAAAATAAATATGGGTAATTAAAACATTATATACATGCTTAAAAAATATGTATGTATACTAGAATTGAATTATGAATGCCAAAATGTTAAATATGCATGAAAGTATGCAAAATGAATACTTGCAAAATCCAATATGTTTTTATTTCAAAAGATTTGATCTACATCTGTAAGTCTCTGGGGTTAAAGTGATATTTAGGACATGGTATGGAATTAAATTTGTGCCAAAGGTATTGAACGTTACTTTTCAAGAAGTGAATAAAAATATGCAATGAGAAAAGAAAAACATTGAAACTGAAAACTGTGAACTCAGTGGAAAAAAATTAACATGGTCTTCAAATAAAAAGCATTTTTCGTTAAAAGTTTTCTAAGTTTCGTTTTCGCTAAACATGGTTTATGAATGGGCTGCCACAGTTTTCGTTTACGCCTTTCAAAAATTTCGCTTACGCTCCACAAATGTACTTTTGCCATTCAGGCACAAATCTCACATGTGGGCGGGCTTAACAGTGATTTACTACCATTGGCTAGTGAGATTTGGATCGACTTCTTTAAAAGTTATGAAATACTTTTGGAACAAATTTAATTCCCATAACATGGGGAAGCTCTACTTCATTCATGGCTGCTAAGAACATGTGGAACAGTACAGTTCACTGCATGTTTTATTAAATGCACAACTTAACGCTGATATCATGGAAATGTGATTAAAATAATATTTCATTACACATGTTTCTGTTCTAATGGTTTCATCCAAAAACTACTATTGGGAATTTCATTGGTCAAACCTTAGGCTTTTACTATTGCTTATATATCAGTTTCAGCATCAGAATCATACTGAAACATTTAATTCATTAAATCATCTACACAGTTGTTCTGGTCAGAATTACAGTAGTCTCGCAGATCAGACCAATAGCTAAACCAGTAAGTGGCATATTTTCAAGAGGTGGGAGAAAACTTGAGAACCTGTAGGAAAACCACACAGACCTAAGAGGAACCATGAAACTACAGTGACCACAGCTCAGTACTGAACCAACAATCCTTAAAACATGAAGCAAACACACAACCCTTTATGTCAGCTCATCACTGCAGCGGGAGCTAACTAAAGTATCTAACTTACCCAATTAATTCATTACTAAGCACCGGTTTCTTGATCTACTAATACATAGAAGTCTTTAAGCATAGAAAATACAAATCAGTAAATATATGTAAAATTCTAAACAATAAATATGCTAAATAAGTATGCATATAAAAAAATCTACACAACTATGTATAGATACTTAGACAATGTAATTGCATACTTTAAAAGTGTGCATACTTAAAAACAAGTGTGTATACTTTAATTTTAAGTATGCATATTAGAATTTTAAGTATGCGTACTAGAATTTTAATTATCCATACTTAAAAAACAAGTGTGCATACTAGAAGTTTAAGTATGCATGCCAAAATTTAAGTATGCATACTTAAAAATAGGTTTCCATAAAAGTATGCAAAATAAATATATTCGCAAAATCCAGTATGTTTTTATTTCAAAAGAATGGATCCATACAAACAACTGTGGCATTTTTAAACATATTCTTTTTGTTCTTCTTTTCTAAATTTTTCGATACCATAACCATTGTGAAAGATGCAACACTTTAGTCACAACGCACGAATGTCAATTTTATCCGTGTATAGTTTAGGTTGGTACTAATTGAAACTTAAAGCTCTGACCTTTTCACATATACATAACAGAGGCCTTTTTTGTGAAGTTTTTGTGAAACTCCTAACATATATTTGTGGATCTCTTTCTATGTATCTGTGAATTTGTTTACTTTTTGTGAATATTGCTACATTTGTTTGTGGATTATAATCTAGTTATGTGGAATTATGAAACAATTCTAACACTACAAGAGCTCAGTGATGAAACAGCAACCCTTGGAACATGAAGCAATAACACTAGCCATTATGCTAACTCACCACTGCAGTACAAGCTAGCTAAAGTTTAATTAACTTACTCAGTGGATTCATTAACAAAGCAATGTTTACCTGATCTACTAATACATAGTCTTTAAGCATAGAAATGTGAAAATACAAATCAGTAAATATATGTAAAATTCTAAATAATAAGTATTCTAAATAAGTATGCATATAAAAAATTTACACAACTATGTATGGGTACTTATAAAATGTATATGCACACTTTAAAAGTGTGCATACTAGAATTGTAAGTATGCATACTTAAAAAAACAAGTGCGCATGCTAGAATTTTAAGTATGCATGCCAAAATTTAAGTATGCATACTTAAAAATAAGCTTGCATAAAAGTATGCAAAATAAATATACTCACAAAATCCAGTATGTTTTTATTTCAAAAGATTTGATCCACGTCTGTATGTCTCAGGGGTTAAAGTAATATTTAGGGCATGGGGAAGCCAAGAACATGCCAAGGTGAGAATTATGGGGAGGGGGTGTGGGGTTTGTAGGGGTCTGACCCCACTAAATAAGGCTCGATCTCCCCTGAAGGACATCAAAACAGTTTTAATACTGAAAAATAGTTTGCACTGCTCAGTCTATCTGAAAAGAAAAAAAATAATATAAATTTTACCACCCCTAAAATGGGTCATCCTGCCAGTAGGCTAAATGTGGGAAATACCACACAATCGTGCACTCAATCGGCCGGATGCAATAGAGATAGCATGGTAGATTCAAAAAGTGTTTGAAAGACACTTTTTCTTGGAAAATAAATGTTGTAATTTAAATATAGTTGTATCTCAAGCATAAATTTCCCGCACAGTTCATCAAAATGAAATGTTTATAGCTGCAGCTAGGCTTGGATGACTTGCCGTCATTGATGAAACAAGAAATTCTGAATTATACCAGTGAATTTTAAAGTAAAATGTCAGGACATCTGTCCATGAACTGCATTTCAAGAGAAAGTGAGTCATGCAGCAAGACCATGACCCTAAGCACACAAGTCGTTCTACCAAAAATGGTTAAAGAAGAATAAAGTAAAAGTAAAAAGTAAAACTCCTGACCTTAGTCCAAAAGAAATGTTGTGGAAGGACCTGAAGTAAGCAGTTCATGTGAGAAAACCCACCAACATCCCAGAGTTGAAGCTGTTCTGCACTGAGGAATGATCTAAAATTCCTCCAAGACGATGTGCAGGACTGATCAACAATTACCGGAAATGTTAAGATGCAAAATTTATATTGCAGCACATGGGGGTCACACCAGATACTGAAAGCAAAGGTTCACATACTTTTGCCACTCACAGATATGTAATATTGAATCATTTTCAATAAATCAATAAGTAAATGACCAAGTATAATATTTTTGTCTCATTTGTTTAATTGGGTTCTCTTTGTCTACTTTTACTATTTGCGTGAAAATCTGATGATGTTTTTGATCATATTTATGCAGAAATATAGAAAATTCACAAACTGTCAAGCACCACCGTAGGGAAACAGGTATTCCTATTAAAGAGCTCAGTGAGTTTATGCACTTTAGAAACAGTCTGCTTTCCTGATGGCATGTGGGAAGGTGCAGGACTGGAAATGTCCTCATAATCATTCTTAAGTCATTGGTCACTTGGCTTGAATCAAGGTTGAATCATGCTCTCACAGCAAAAAGGCTGTACTAGGGTTTCCATGGAAATGGACCAAATATAACCTCTGGTAAGCATTCTCCAGTTTTATTGCTATATGTATCTTATATGGAGATCAGGCCCAGTGATAGGTTGGAATTTCAGTGGCTAGTGATGTGTGCTGTTCTTTAAGGGTCCTTGAGTTCAAGAACATTGCGGTAAGCAATAGTAGAATTGCCACTCCTGAGCATGATAACAACTGATCAGTATGCTTTCCACCATGCACCTGTAGGAGATGGTGAGAAGCTAGGCAGCTCAATTTACTTTCCTTAGGAAGTGGATTGCTGTTGAGTTTTTTGACAAGGAGAAAGGTGTTAATGATTCCAGTGCCAGAGTGAAATGCAATCACCCTGGAGAAAAAAAAAAAAAAACCTCAAAAACAATACACAAATTGTATTGCTTTTCATTAGTGAAATGAAGAAAGCATACAACACTGAAAAGCAAAATCATCATTGCATTGCTCATGTGTTGCCTGATCTTAATGAAAAACCGTCAGCAGGGGATTGTTTTTAAAAAATCAAATGCTGAACTTAATGCTGAATGTAATCCACCTTTAAAAGCAATCCACGCCACTGCATTGTATTTCACTGTGCAATCCTGTTTAAATGGAAAAGCATTCTCACCCGTGGGGGAAGAAAAAGTAAAATACATCACACATTCTATCCTGCCTTTCATTAGTGACATGCAGAAAACATTTCACAGTGAAAAGCAAAACCTTTATTGCTCTTACATTGCTTGATCTCTTTAATGAAAAACAGTCAGCAAGGTATTGCTTTTTTTAAAGAGATAAATGCTGACTGTTAACATTTGAGAGCTCTTTGTACCCAAGTATTTTTATTCATATTAATATACATTTAACGTAAATAGAATGCAAACAAAACAGAGTCACTGCAAGATTCATAAACTGAGAGAAATCAAGAACAATCAAGAAAAGCCAAGAACATCCCATGTCACATTCAATGAATAACAGTGATGAAACAGACTCTATGCAACTAAGGGGAGACAACACAGAACATTTATAGGAAGACTAGTCAAGTGGAACATAAAACAGGTGTGTACAAACACAGGAAATGAGTGGAACCACAGAAAAAGAATTTAAAAAATACATGAGAAGATGGCCTCTGGTGATTTGGCAGTGAACTTTCACTGGTAGAAGTGATGGGGACAATAAGTCAGTAAAAAACTATAAAGGGCATTCCTTTATAAATAATGCCGGGAAATGATGCTTGGGCCATGGGCCAAGTATGGTTTATAATGATAATGAGACTTTATTGGTCACATATACATTACAGCACAGTGAAATTCTATTTTCTTTGCATATCCCAGCATGTTTGGAAGTTGGGGTCAGAGCACAGAATCAGCCATGATACAGTGTCCTTGGAGCAGAGAGGGTTAAAGGCCTTGCTCAAGCACCCAACAGTGGCAGCCTGGCAGCACGGGGGCTTGAACCCCCAACCTTGTGCTTGGAGACTGATTGCATTTCAATATGACAGTGACCGCTCATGGATGACAATGCAATGCAACAGCAAATTACATTTATTTCTGATAGTAAGTCGACATAAAGACATACATACTATTTGCTTATAGCAGGTAATGTAAATGTGCATATGCATGCATCGATAAAAAATTGATTGAGGCTAACTGCTGGAAACTTGGGAAAAGCAGTGGGATGTAGGCTAAAGTAAAAGCACGGTGGGATGATCATAATAATAGTCAAAATAATGAATCAAATTGGAAACTCATAATAAGAATAATAAATCAGACTAGAAATTCCAACAGGTATTTTTTATTATTCATATACAGTTCAAAAGGTTGCACATAGTCCCAAAGTATAAGCTTTATTTAAAAATACCTCTACAACAACAAATTACTGGTCGAGTACTTAAGCAAACATGACAGAATGTTCGTTTAACTACAGTACATCATGATATCCTGAAGCTAGCTTAGTTACATCATGATAAACATAGCCTACCTGATGAGCCAATTCACATACATACTGTATGTTCAATCGCAAATCCAATTACAAATACCAATTGTAAAATATCTAAAATATAATATATGCATTATGAACTGTTCATTACCAGAATATTAAGGGTTCTTCTCTTAGAACTCTTTAAATTGTAGTTTATGAACCTAAGCCAAACACTAGTTGATGCTTCCACTGTTCGTTACTACAGTAGTCACATCTGAAATCAAGCGTCCGTGATCTTCACTTCCTCTCCTGAATTCAACAATCATCTCCTTAGTTTTGTTGACACTGATTGAGAGATTGTCTGTACACCCTGCTGTGAGGAGTTTATCCTCCTCCATGCTGGCTTCCTAATTTATTGTTGTTAATGAGGTCCACATTTGGCATGTCATCAGCAGATGTTATGATAGAGTCATGCTTGGGAACACAGCCATGGGAGAGAGCAGTGGCAACAAAAGTATTAATTATAGTGTCAGATATTGGTGTGTCAGATTTTGTAATGTTTGGAAAGTGGCAGATCCCGGACAATGTAAAAAAAAAAAAAAAAAAAAAAACCCTGAGGATTGTTTAAAGAGTAAAGGGAAAGTGGAATGTTTCCACATGCTTACGCTTTTACAAAAGACGTGAGTGAAAAATATCACAAAAGTGTATTTTGTACTGATTTCTAAAGATAAGCAGTTCAGAAAATAAGAAAAAATAAGATTGTGGTTTGTAAGTGCTGTACTGCTGCTTCACTGATTCCATTTGTTTTAAACCACTAGCTATGCACTGAAATCTGCTTCTGCTATAAAATCAGCTGTACAATCCTGTGCCGACTATCACAATAATGACAGCTTGATTGCTACATGCCACAAAATTATCAAGAGGCATACTATTCACACCACTAAACATAGACATCTACACTGACTTCAGAGGTTTTTTTTAATGATATAGTACTGACTCTGTGTAAGCTACTGCACTAAGATAGTGCATACACAATGCTAATTATGCTTGCTAGATGTTCTGCAACGATGTAGGGAACCTGTCACTTTTATTAAAATGTATGTGGTACAAAGCTAGCTGCATGCATTAACATAGCATCACATTGCAATCCTACTGGCTAATCCTAATTTGTACTTCAGGTACCTGATGTAACCTACTCCTAATGTACTCCTAGTGTTTGTAAATATAATGACTAGTAAGAAATTGTCCATGAATTAATATAATAAGGCTATAATGTAATATATTGAGGCCGAAAGTTAATATTTTGAGGCCATGAACTAGGGTAAGAGTTATCCAATGGCCACAAATGATTATGTTGGAGCCATGAGATACTGATGTCGAAACCATGAACTTGAGGCTATAATTTGTTGATTTGCCCACAACAATATGTATATTGGTATAGTATATCTAATGTTATATCCATGTTTTAATGCCAACATACATTCCAAGATTTTGTACTATTATCGTGTTTAGGTTTCTGTGGACACAATGTTCTAATTCAATTGTTGTCTTTGTGCCTCACTCTTTTTATGTAGTTACTACAAGTTAAGAACTTTGTGGTCACAAATAGAGCTCAAGAGGCCATAAGAAGCTTTTTGGCCATGAGAAGCTTAAATTGTAGTCTCACTATATTATTTCATGACCTTATATAAGGAATAAAACTTGACAGGTTTTGCTGTTAAAGGTAAATAATCCATGACAAAGACAGTTATTTTCCCATAACAGCACATATTGAAGTGTTTTATTCTGCTTAAACTGCAGCAATTTATCAACAGTTAATTTTTTACAATTTAATAATGAATGACACGACATACTTTTTAACCATACATGAGACATGTTACTGGCTGTTATCACTTACCTTATAGCAGCTATAAACAGTTGTTCGGTCACCAGCCTCTCTTTTATTCTCTTTCTTCAATTTAATAAGAACACCTCACCTCAGCGGCTTCATAAAAGAAATGAAAAAGTTCTTACTTTTTTAGTTAATAATAAGTTCACTAAGTTACAGCAAATAGTAAGAAGTTGAAGGTGAAAATAAGCAGGGGATTTAATACTCACACTGAGCAGTATTTTTGTCAAAAGTGAAAGAAATATCTAGCTATAACATTACTCCCGCTGACTGCGATATATTTTTTGCCTGAGATGTTAACTTTGGGACAGAAGTCCAGAGCAGTTCCATTATACAATCATTTCTATTATATTACCACAGTAATGGAGGACCTATAAAAATGACGCATTCCAGAAAATGTTAAAGTTAGTGCCACAGCAGAAGACTTGCTACCCAAATTATTTAGCTGCAACAGATCTGTCCTTAAAAAATATACTTACTGTTAATGCTGTGTAAAGAAGTTATCAAAAACTGTTAAACTTCTGTCATTATGAAAGAAATATGCACATGCGTCTTTTAAAATGCATATCGTTAGTACCTGCTGGGAATGCTTTGATGGATGAACTGAGTCATTTAGTAATTGCTTCGGGACAAGGCAAGCAGGGTTGCACAAATAAACTCAGATTAAATTGAAATTGAATGGCATTCTCAAGAAATTGAATGGCATTCTCAAGAGGTTTAGAAGGTTCCGAATGTGAGACCGCGGGCAGTGGTCTACACAGGAATCTGAGTTTAGTATGCAAAATAGGTCTGCATTGACAAACTGAAATCAGCGTGTATTGGAGTGAACAGCAGAGGTCAAAAGCTTCTTATTACTGCTTTCAGCGCAACTTCTTTCACTTAGTTCAGCTCTAACTTGGAAACCTGGGAACGTGTCAATCACCAGCTGGACAACTGTCAATTACAACCAACCTAGCATTTGAAATGTTCTGTACAGGATAAAGCTTTTACAGCCTGTTAAGTGCACTTGGGGAATATATTAATGATTGTAAGGATAACCTGAACAAAACGTCATCATATAAGCATCATGACCCAACTGTGTGTGCGCACTGCGCCAAGGAATACTCAGTAAGTGTGTTGTTATGACTTGTCAAGGGAAGACTATGTTCCATCCATCTATTTTCTGTACTGCTTATCCTACACACAGTCACTGTGGAGCATGGAGCCTATCCCAGGGAACTCAGGGAACAAGGTGTGGGACACCCTGGATGGGGGGGCAAACCAGATGAAGGCATGAAGAATCTGTTCATATTGTACAGTATGTTTGCCATGTTTGCCGGTCATCCTAACCATACACAAGTATATAATGAAACAATGTTCTTGAGGACTATGACAATAAGATATTGAGAGCAATCTGAACAGGTGCACCAATTGTAAGACAAGAACAATGTATAAAACTAGGTAATTCAGGTAACATAATTAGGGTTGCCAGGTCTGTATGACAAAAATCTACATAACCGCATGACATCATCGCTAAGGAACCCACAAATACCAGTCAAGAAAACCTGTCAATTTCTTGAATTAAATATCTAATATTTCCAAATCCTGTTTTAAAGTCCAAAAATCATGACTACCATTACTGAATATATTCTCAACATTTCATTCAACAGAACATAATTTGGTACATTTTTAAGGAAACTATGTCATTCTCCTAAACATTACAGTCCTCATATTATTACAACAATTGTCCTATGAGAATAAGTATACCAATTGCACAATATGTACAGTACAGTAAAAGCAGTCTATTTTTATTTTATATTATATATACTTTTCCCATACTTACAAAACTGTATTTCTTCTGCTACACAATTTCACCTGTCATTACCACAACCCACATACATACAAAAATGTATACATGCATAAATAGTATCCAAGCCCAACATTTTATGACCTTGCATTCTACAGGAAAACCAAAATGAAAGCAATTAATCTTTTTTAGCTCCTGAGTCCTCAAGAAAATGTCATGCAAAATGATCAACACAAACTCCTGCCTATTAGATATTACACTGCTTCCAGCATAGCCCATATTTTTAACTTCCCATCTGTTCCACACACTGTTCTAACTCTCACTTATAAAACCCATGTTTTTTATTTATCTATCTGTTCTGTATATTGAAATGAAACATAAGACAGGTTGTCTTAAAGCTTTACCTTGTGTGACTGAATACGATAACGTGCAGCTTACACAGTAATATTTTTTATTTGAGATATTGCCTTTTGATTTCCACAGCAGTGTAAAACATTCTCACAATGCCACTTTTTACTATTTCATTGTACAAAATGACGTGTCTCAAGAAAAGACCGACAACCAACCAATCAAACAAACTAAAATTGCATTCTTTAAAGTACCAGGATTCTTGTTTAAGAGATTTTGAGCAAGAAGACATTCTCAGCTTCTCCAAAAAACAAAACAAAAAAAACCCCTTTATTTAAAGGGAAAGAAAACATGATCAGTTGTATGATATAGGCTCTATTGTTATATTCAAATTGCATGATAATATTTTCACGAATAATATAATATTAATCATCATTAACATCACCATTGCTCTCCTGTTTTGTTTATAAATTGCCATAAATCATTAACATGATTAAAAGTTCTAAGTAAAACCCTGTAAGGGAGGTGTTTCTTTCAAAGAGGGTACCAAGAAGAGCTCTTTTAAGAAGCTGAGAGCCCTTGAATATCCAAACAGTCCATTTTTGTAAACGGTTATATATCAATGTTTGTGTTTTCCATGTTTTTTGTCCTTGAAAGCTTTGTTGTCTCTGACCACAATGAAGAACAGATTGCTCCAAACAGCTTTTTTGAAGGTTTTTTGAGAGCATTCAGAATGGCACAATAGGGGAACGGTTCATTTCAGTGTCATGAAATTTGACGCTTGAAGGGCAAATGGGCAAGAACTCAGGCTTCTGTAAAGTTTCATCTGTATATGTACTTGAATGCAACTCTACACTTATTATAGTCTCAATCACTTTTTCTTGTTTAAGATTAAGCACTGGCTCTGGAAGCAACACTGACACTTATTGATGGAAAAAAGGCTACCACTCACTCTCTCACAAGCATGCTCATTGACTCACTCTCTCACTTACTGACACACTCACTGACACAAACACTCATTCACGCTCTCACTCACTCATGCTTTCACTTACTCACTCAGACACTCTTACACTCTCATTAACTCTTTAACTCTCTCACTCAACCATGCCTGCTTTCATCCACTCACTCTTTCACTCACTCACTCACTCACACAGTCACTCTTTCACTCACTCACCCACTCATGATTTCACTCACTCACTCACACACTCTCATTCACTCTCTTACTCAACCAGGCATGCTTTCATCCACTCACTCTTTCACTCACTCACTCACTCACACAGTCACTCTTTCACTCACTCACCCACTCATGATTTCACTCACTCACTCACACACTCTCATTCACTCTCTTACTCAACCAGGCATGCTTTCACTCACTTTCTCACACTCTCACTCACACCCTCACTCACTTTTTCACTCAATCACTCAGTGACTCACACTCTCATTCACTCTCACTCAACCACACATGCTTTATCTCACTCACTCCCTCTCTCTCACACACACTCACACTCTCACTCACACACTTACTCATTCTTTCACTCACTCACTCTCTCACTCAGTCAAACTTTCACTCACTCACTCAAACTTTCACTCACTCACATGCTCATTCACTCACTCACTCAACCACACATGCTTTCACTCACTCACATGTTCACTTACTCACTCAGTCACTCACTCACATGCTCACTCACTCACTCAGTCACTCACTCACTCACTGATTCATACATTCATTCACTCACTAACACATTTTCTCACTGAGGTTTTGCAAGCTGATAAATCTCCACAAAGAGGTGCTAGTGAAGCTCAATACATTTGTGTGTCTTATTGTAAGGAAGGAAACTGTGATAAACACACACTGCAGCTTTTCACCACAGGTAAAGCACAAGATCCGACATGCTACAGTGGTTTTTAGTATCAGTAGCCCTGTGTTAAATGTTCATAAATACCTGCATTGAGCTATTTCGATAAATATGAATAAAATAGAGAAAATCTTGTCTACCTTCAAAATTAGCTTAATTCCCAGTAATGCAACACTAATCAAACACATTTCATTAATGTTCCAACTGACTGAAATTTTATGAAAACATATAAATGCTACACTGTCAGCTACTGTGAATCGCAATACGTTTTTAAGTTGCAGCTTAATACTCCAGGCCTCGGAGGCTGTGAGATTCCTGAGAAACTCATTTTAAATGTCAGATTCCATTCAGTCCATTATGTAACACTTTATTCCTTACAATTTTTCCTTAATGACAAACTTGCACCTTTTTTATATCTAGAAATAGCCGCGGACGTCGGTAAGGACATACATCCAGGCCGGCATAAATTCCAAACTCACAAAAATTACACCTTTGAAAAAGTACACATTTGAACACATTGAAAAAGACAATCAAGGTGAATTTCTCTTGCCAAAACCCTATTTTCCATTGCATTTCTAAAATGCAGTGACATTCAGAAACAGACCTTTCAGCATTGACCTTCCAGGACACATCTAAAATAAATGTCGAAACAGATTCCAAGACAACACAGGCTTTACACACACACACACACACACACACACACACACACACACACACACCGTCATGTGAATGACATTTCACAGTCACTGTGGTTAAGATGTTCAATCTCGGCCTCCATCTCACATCAACACTTTGATGTGCGTCTGCCCTCCTTGTGTCACAGTGCAGACTTTACATTCAAATACGTTCACCATGCCTGAAAATCTCCCTGCAAATGTCAAAAAATAAATAAACCAAGGAGCCACTGAGCCCTTGAAACTGAAGATGTGGCATCATAGGCTTCTTTGAAAGTCTTATCACACTTTAACCTTCTCAGGTCACTGGGATATTGAAATTGGTTCACTGTGTCCTGTCACAGTCATCTCTCATGCTTCTTTGAAGGCCTTGTTATAAATTGTGAAGATCTAGTGTTACCTGAGGTCTTGATTATAAGCAGACACTTCTCATTGTTGGGTGATTTCATGATCATGGTGCATTTTGTATTATACTCTGTATGTATGTGCATGAGAATTGGTGTAACAACGGAACAATGATAGACAAACATTGTTCCCCTGACCTCGAGTACATGTCCGTAAGATGTCGGCCCTTTTTTCTACCGAGAGAGCTTACAGTGGTGATTATCACGGCTGTGTATATTCCACCTGATGCCAATGTGAACACGGCGCTCTCTCTCCTGTTGAACACCATAAACGAGCAGCAGAGGGCTTACCCAGACGGTGTTCACATAATTGCAGGAGACTTTAATAAGGCGAACTTGAAGACTGTACTCCCGAAATTCTATCAACATGTTAAGTGTTTTACTAGAGGGGCGAACACTTTGGATCATGTCTACTCCAACATCAAGCACGCGTATAGAGCCATACCTCTCCCCCACCTCGGCCAATCAGACCATCTCTCCCTCCTGCTCTCCCCTGCCTACACCCCCCTCAGACGCAGTGTCACGACCACTATAAAGACTGTTACCACCTGGCCTGATGATGCATTCTGCAAACTACAGGACTGCTTCGAACAGACAGACTGGGATTTGTTTGAACATCAAGAGCTAGAAACATTAACAGGAACGGTACTGGACTACATCAAGTTCTGTATCGGAAATGTGACTGTGGAAAAAAACATCCGGGTTTTCCAAAACCAGAAACCATGGATGACCAAACAGGTCTGCACACTACTCAAAGCCCGCGACGCTGCCTTCAGGTCTGGTAATAGAGCTCTGTACAGAGCTGCCCGTGCCAACCTGAAAGGCGGTATTAAGGAAGCTAAGGCGGCCTATAAGAGGAGCATAGAGTCCCACCTGTCCAGCAAAAATAAACGGGAGGTGTGGCAGGGTATACAGAACATCACAAACTACAGAGGCCGTGAGGCGACAACAGGAGTCCTGAGTGCGATTCTGGCAGAAGAGCTAAATTGCTTCTTCGCTCGCTTTGAAACATCACAACAACAGCACTTATCTGCTCCAGCCCCACCTCCACCCTCATCTGGCCCCCGTACCAGTCCAGCCCTGCCTCCATCCCCTTCTGGTTCCTGCACCACTCTACTTACTGTGAGGGAACACGATGTTAGACGGATGTTTCTGGCAGTGAACCCCAGGAAGGCTGCTGGCCCAGACGGTGTACCTGGTAACGTGCTCAGATCATGTGCCCACCAGCTTGCCCACATCTTTACCAGAATTTTCAATCTCTCCCTGGCCCAAGCAGTCATCCCGTCCTGCCTAAAATCAGCCACAATCATTCCAGTGCCAAAGAAATCGCCCACCACTAGCCTGAATGATTATCGTCCTGTAGCCCTCACTCCAGTTATCATGAAGTGCTTTGAGAGATTGGTTCTTCAGCACATCAAGGACTACCTCCCCCCAGATTTCGATCCTTTTCAATTTGCTTATCGTGCAAACAGATCCACAGAGGATGCTATTGCCGTAGCTGTCCACTACGTGTTGAGACATCTTGAGCAGCAACAGAGCTACGTACGGATGCTTTTTGTGGATTACAGTTCGGCTTTTAATACAATAATTCCGGACATTCTCGTCACCAAATTGGTCACCCTTGGTCTCCCCCGCCTCACGTGTGCCTGGATAAAGGACTTTCTGACCAACCGGTTCCAGACAGTGAGACTCGGGCCCCACCTCTCCTCCACTCGCACGTTGAGCACAGGTTCTCCACAGGGCTGTGTGTTGAGCCCCCTCCTGTACTGTCTCTACACATATGACTGTAGACCAGTCTACAACAATAATATTATTATCAAGTTTGCTGACGACACCACAGTGGTCGGACTTATCTCAAAAGGAGAGGAGGCAGCCTACAGAGAGGAAGTCCTAAACTTGGCAGCCTGGTGTTCAAAGAACAACCTGACTCTAAACACCAAGAAAACCAAGGAACTTATTGTAGACTTCAGAAAACACAACACGGAGCTGGCCCCCCTCTTCATCAATGGGGAGTGTGTAGAGAAGGTCCACACCGTCCGGTTTCTTGGCGTCCTTATCTCTGCTAACATCTCCTGGACGGACAACATCACAGCGGTCATCAAGAAGGCTCAAACGCGGCTACACTTCCTGAGGGTTCTCAGGAAGTACAATCTGGACTCCAATCTGCTGCTGATCTTCTACCGCTCGTCCGTCGAGAGCTTGCTGACATACTGTATCACGGTGTGGTATGGTAGCTGCACCGCAGCAGACAGGGAGAGGCTTCAGAGGGTAGTAAGAGCAGCACAGAAGATCATTGGCTGCCCTCTCCCCTCCCTGATGGATATTTATACTTCCCATTGCCTCAGCAGAGGAAAAACTATCATTAAGGACAGTTCTCACCCTGGCTTTGATCTGTTCAATCTGTTGCCCTCAGGGAGACGTTACAGGTGCATCAAAACAAGGACTAGCAGATTTAAGAATAGTTTCTTCCCAAAAGCTATTACCATGATAAACAAACACATGTACTGAGTCCACAGCATATGTATATATTGTCTCAAACTGTGCATTTCATAGTACCTCCGCCATCCACCCTAATATCTATCTATCGTGCATATATCTTGCATATATTGTATATCTTGTTTATTTATTTTGTTTATTTATCTTATTTATTTATCTGTGTATTATCTGTTTATTCTTCTTGTGTATTGAATGTATATGTTTGCACGGAACAAAAAGGAGTGGCTCTTAATTTCATTGTACATGTGTATAGTGACAATAAAAGGCATTCATTCATTCATTTTCACCCTTGTAACTCTTTAAAAAATGCATTTAATTTTTTTCCCACTAAGAATTAAAGAAAACACTGTTATGATTTTAATCATTTAAAAACATGTTAATTCATTTTATGCAATACTTCATTTATTTTTTACAAGGTTTCTTTCTGACAATAACTGCATTTTGCTCTTAAATGAGTGCCACATTTCAAAGTAATCAGGATGAGTACTTCAGCCTAGAATTAGGAAATTTACAAAACTAACAGTGGTAGGTATCCATACTGAGAGCAAGAGGATATTAAGCACATTGTAATGATTTATTAAAATGTATTTTTGAATGAATTATTTACTTTTAATCTATAATTTTGGTAACACGGTTGTACTTTCAAAGTGATCTTGTCATTCGATATCACAATATTATTGAAAATAATGAAGAAAATAATAACAACTTTTCCTCTTCCTATGATCTTCAGGAAATTAGGATGATGCAGCAGCTTCCCGTTGAAATATTGCATAGGGGTGAAAGTGTTTAGGTAACAGGGTTGAGGGAATGTGCAAGTAAGATGTACATTTTTTCATAACCTATAATGAATGCCCTCATGGAAAACAATGTTTCAAGTAGTAGATGTTAAATGGATTCACACATTAATGCAAATATAAAAGTATTTTAATAATTGTATTTCAAAGATAAAAACTGGGCTGGGACAGGCAAGCTGCTGCAAATAAGAGCTGTAGACATTTATTAATGTAATTTATGTAAAACATGCACATAGGTTGTGGTAAAGGTCACCTTCATCTTTACCCATGTTTAAAATGTCTTTTACCTTTACCTTTACACACATACTTTATTGGTAAATGTAATATCACTGGGAGATACTGTAAATACCACCCCAGTCTGATATTGTTTGGGTCTTCTTGTGGAATCTGTTTATCCCAATAAACCTATGTTGGATTTCTGCTTAGGAAATCACGAGGAGCGTTATGTGCCAGAGAAATAGCATGAAATTTTGAAAGCAAGATATACATATTGATCAGCCATAACATTAAAAACCACCTGTCTCATATTGTATAGGTCTCCCTTGTGCCGCTAAACCAGCTCTGACCCATGGAGGCATGGACTCCACAAGACCTCTGAAGATGTGCTGTGGTATCTGACACCAGAAGTTAACAGCAGATCCTTTAAGTCCTGTAAATTGCGAGGTGGAGCCTCCATGGATCGGATTTATTTGATCAGAACATCCCACAGATGAGCGATCGGATTGAGATCTGGGGAATTTGGAGGCCAAGTCAACATCTTGAACTCTGTGTCATGTTCCTTAAACCATTCATGAGTCATTTTTGCTGTGTGGCAGGGCGCATTATCCTGCTGAAAAATGCCACTGCAATTAGGGAATACAGTTGCCATGAAGGGGTGTACTTGGTCTGCAACCGTGTTTAGATAGGTCGTATGTATCAGAGTAAGATCTGGCATTTTGGACATGTTCTGACCCAGTCGTCAAGCCATCACAATTTGGCCCTTATCAGCCTTGCCCATTTTTCCTGCTTCCAACACATCATCTTCGAAAAACAGACGGTTTCCTTGCTGCCTAATATATCCCACCCCTTGACATGTGCCACTGTAATGAGATTATCAATGTTATTCACTTCAACCTGTCAGTGGGTTTGATGTTATTAAATCGGTGCACATACCTGTGATAGGTTTACAGCAAATGCCTGTAAAAATGTATGTCTTAGGGGGCGTGGTCATGCTTACTCGAGCATAGGGAGTCAGCTTACTACTGGCTTTTAAGTTCAATATACAACTCTAATACACCTATTAGATGTCAAGCTTCATACACAAGAGCGGGATAACGGGAAAACCCCCCGAAGAAAAAAGAAAAAGAAAAGAAAAACATGGGATATTTTGCTTAACGAGACAACGAGAGCACGCTTCTCATAACAGCAGCACACCGCGTACGGAAGATGAACACATGAATAAGAAATAATCAGGACTCGCCAATGGGTTGCGCGCGTTTGGAATATTCATGAATACATTTGCATACGGCAGTCAGACTTGTCGCTCCTGTTTGTCAGCAGAGCGCAGGTGAGTTCCGGCCAGGAGGAGCGGTAGTTTAAACCGGAAATAACACAAGAAATTTACTTTCACATCTAAAGGAAACCACGAACTTCCCGTGTCAGACACTCGAGCAGTCCTGTGTGTCGCACTATTAATGCTTGAGTTAAAATGGTGCAAGTTGATGTTCGGTACACGAAGGTCGCCACAGATATTCACGATGAAATAGACACGCGCGCAAACGAGGACAGTGATGAAGAAGAACAAGTGACAGTCTACATAAAGCTGTAAGTGACGGGAAAGAAAACAAGCCAGCATTCTGTTTAGTGCAGTTATAAAGATCACGGTGTTGTAATGTTCATTATAGGCATTGTTTCATTACATACCCTCACTGTGTAACCTAATGGTTACATCGCTTAAGGGAATTTATTCTCTACGCTGTTCAACAACAACAACAACAATAATAATAATAATAAGTCGACTTGTTCACTGGTGATTGAATTCAATTCTGTTTGAATGGCGCTTCACACAGCAGCCTTACAAACAGAGCTTCAGGCCCAAAGCCTTAATTAACGCATGATAAATACAGAGCCAGAGCTCATAAGTGGTTATATTTTGCATAACTGCTTTCACAAACCCTAGGTCTAGAAATCCTTAGAATCAAGAATTTTAAAATAAATAAATAAATAATCTACTATTGAACTAGCCTAAGAAATTTCACACGAAAGAGGTAAATATTAAACATGTTAAACAAATCAAAATTCAGCATATCATTAAAAGAAGACTAATTTCAAAAACAACTGATAACACTTTGGGCTATGTGATGTCTTAATAAAACATTCATAAACATTCCATAAATCTATTATAAAGCAATATTCAGTCTGTCCGGGATTTTGAACACAAAGTCAAGCAAATGGCGTAATATTCTGAGGAGTTTGCAGTTGTTGAAAATTACAGCAGATTTTCTGCAGACTTGGGCTCAGAAGTGTCATGTGACGTGATCACAACACACGTTCAGGCAAAGTGCTCTTCAATTTACGTGCATCGAACATCGTCGAGTACAATTAAAAGGTCTCATTTACCAACAAACAACGATGCAAAAGGCCGTGCAGAACAATTTCGTGCAATTGCAATTTTGCCAAAAAAAGTTTTTCGCAAAAAAGCGCACAAAACTCTGCAAGACGCAACGCAAATTTAGAAAAAAAGGCACAGTAAAATCAAGCATTTTGGACTGCAACAATCACACAAAAAATCTGCGAAATACCGTACTTTGCGAATATTGGAGGATTAATACTGGAGGCTGTGGCTTGCTGGTAGAGGCAGGTCCGACAGAGTCCCACAATATACTGTGTATATCAGCTGTTCAACAAATGTTCTCATTCACAACCTTTTTAACATATTACTTATATCTTTTCAGTGACTAATTGTTTTAAAAATGTTGCTATTTGACACAAGTCGGTCAAGAGTCCATTGATTTGCTTGCCTTTCTAGATGTTGCACAATCGTGACAACAAGCTCTAACAGAAGCCCACTGGGGCAGGAATCACGCTGACCCATGCTCACTATATGAACATTTTCAATGGAGGAGTAGCAGCAAAGAGGACAGTTAATGACAGACATGCCACATTTGCATTTTTTAAGTTGGGCTAGTTTAAAAATATTCAGCAGCCACCAAGATCTTGTAGTATGGTAAATAATTGGAATTACACTATTTGATCAAATGTATGTGGACACCTGACCATCCCACCCATATATGGGTCTTCTTCAAAGTATTGTCACAAAGTTGGAACAACAAAATTGTATAGAATGTTCTTTGTATGCTGTAGCATTACAGTTTTCCTTCACTGGCACTAAGAGGTCCAAACCTGTTCCAGTATGACAATGACCCTGTGTACAAAGCAAGGCCCGCACATTCACGCTCCAAAATGTAGTGGAATGCCATCCCAGAAAAGTTACAGTATAGCAGCAAAGAGGGACCAACTCACTTTTAATATCCATGGTTTTGGAATGGGAAACTTTTGCCCAGGGGGCACGGTAGCTTGGTAGTTAGCATGTTTGCTTCATACCTCCAGGGTTGGGGATCAGTTCCTGCCTTTGTTCTGTGTGTGCAGAGTTTGCATGTTCTCCCAGTGCTTTGGGGTACCTCGAGTACTCCGGTTTCTTCCAACAGTGCAAAGTCATGTGTTGTAGGCTGATTGGAGTCTCTAGTGTGTCAATGTGTGTGATTGGTTGCCACATCTTCCAGGTTGTCCCCTGCCTTGTGACCCACTTCCCCTGGGATCGGCTCCAGGCTCCCCACGACCCTGTGTAGGATAAGCAGTACAGAAGTTTCAAAGTTCAGTGTTGTTGCATTTGTAACTGTTTGGCCTCATCTAGCATGTTATTAGTTTGCCGTTACTAAGAGTTCTTTGAGATCCTAAAAAAAACACATTTATCAAGTATTCATGTATCCAAGTATATTTACTGAATCTACATAATAAATTTAAAACTGTTTCAAACTGTTAAACACCATTCTAATACAACATCACTTATTTAAGAAGGCAGTGTCACAGTGGAATGAATGATGTACATGTCATCTAAACTAAAATGATAATTACACATTCAAAACAGTATTAGGAAGCACTATATATAGCCTCTACACCTTTACTTATTTAAGAAACTCATATGTCAGCGGAGTGATTGGGGAATGGAATGGATGAGCTGTAAGCAAAGACTAATAACATGGAAGATAAGGATAATGTTGAACAGTACTCATACTGATATATAGAATTCTGCAAAGTCATCCTACATAACATTACTGATGCTAAACTTTGACTTGTGAGATAAATCTTTTTTTTTTTTAATAAAATCTTTAGCTATGCTTTATAAAAGGCTTATGAATATAGGTGCCCCACTGAATAATTGACCCTACTGAATAATCCTACTGAATAATTAACTGAAAAACCTGTCATATCCTCGCAGAGTAATATACTACTCTTTACTTGGCATGTTGGTGCAAAATGATAAATATCCTATAATGTTTTTTTAATGATGCATTTATTACTTTTATTAGTGTCTGAATAAATATATTTCTATGCATTCCAATCCCACCAACCCCATATAACATGTTTAATTTTAATAATGCTATAAGCTTTGGTCAGAAGTAGGTACACAGTAAAATCCCTAGTGTTGAATTAACACCCAGAGTGTTTATATGAGTCCAATGGACTTATATAAACATTGTAGGGCGTGAATTCAGCACTGTGGGTGTTAAATCAACACTGGTGATTTTGCTGTGTACAATTTTCATTATTTAAATATTTTTCAGTAAAGCTTACATTTGGACTTTGTTCTCACTCAGAGCTCTTGACTGCAACTCTGAAATAGCATTAATACACGTAGCAACCCTCTTCTCTTTTAGAATAATATATATATATATATATATATATATATATATATATATATATATAGATAGATAGATAGATAGATAGATAGATAGATAGATAGATATTTAATTTAAGGTACCATGGAGGATTCATGTTAATCCTTCAGAGAATGCAAGGCAGCTAAAGTGGATTAAAGTGAAGGGCTATTCACTGAGATTCTCTGACCTTGTCATATTTTGTTATCCTGCAGATGATTTAGTTTGCTGCACACATATTGACGCATATAAAAATGCTACAAAACAACTACATTTTGCCTAAAATGTACATTGTACATTTGGCATTTTGGAGTTAAGCAGCAGTTATGGGGTTACATTACCTACATTCTCTCCATGAGTACATTTGAAATCTCATCAATATAGTGAACTGCCTATAGCACTTATAGTAATCCCTGTTGTATATATATATAATGAAGTCTTCTTGATTCTTGACTCAGTTTTTTTTCCAGTTAAGCCAATTCTCCCCTATCACCCAACAGCTGCCAATCAGAGAGGTAAAGGCTTTTGCAGAAAGGCATCAAAAACCACTGCATCTTTTTGAAATGCTGCTAATGCAACGTCCCATGGTAGCTGAATGTGTTTGAAGTGCTAACTGCCCTGTTCTGTATACATGGCCAGAGCCATATTACTCTGCTGCTCTTGACTGGTTTCCCACTGAAGCTAAATAGGGTTGAGCCTGGCCAGTACCTAGATGGAGACCTCCTGGGAAAAACTAAGGTTACTGCAGGAAGTGGAATTAGTGAGGCCAGCAGGGGCTGAGGTGCTCCCCATGTGGTCTGTGTGAGTCCTAATCCCCTAGTATAGTAAGGCCAATTAAACATTTTTTTCAGTATACATTGAAGACATTTGGGTTTGAGATCAAAAGATGAATATGAGACAATAGATCAGAATTTCAGCTTTCATTTTCTCATATTTACATCTAGATGTGTTAAACAGCTTAAAACACGGCATCTTTGGTGGCAGACCACCCAACTTTTAGGTGAGCAAAAGTATAGGAACAGTCTTAAAGCTTAGTCTCAGCTTCAAAATGAGTTGCTTTTCTCTCATAGACATCACTCTGGACTTCATGTTGGTTTATCCTTTCAAAAAAAAAAAAAGGCAGTTTTCACAGGCCAAAACCTAGGGCTCAAACCAATAGAAGACATTCAGAACTAATTCTTTAATCAATCTATCTATCAGGGCACACCTGGGCAGCAAGAAACACCTTTCAGTCACATGTTCCAATATTTTTTATCACTTGAAAAAATGGGTGGGTTCAAACAATAGGTGCCATGTTCTAAGTTGTTTAACATGTCTAGATGTAAATATGAGGAATCAAAGCTGTAATTCTGATCTTGGCCTTCTGATCTTGCCTTGCTGTTCCAATACTTTCAAAGGGGTCTGTAACTACAAATAATTTAAAGGTGTTGTGTGTCCTTCATTAATGAATAAAAGTTGCATTTGTTGACAAATCGCTGTGGTGTAAGCAAAATAACACACTTCAGACCAAGCTGGTATAATCCATTTCATAACGAAAACGTATCACACCAAACCAGCGTGCATTATTTTTATATAACAATATGGTTTGCCGTGTTTTATTCATTATTTATTATACCTCATATTCCTATAGGCGCAATGATAGACTGCTGGGAAAAGCAGGAAAGGGACTCACATGTTTCCGTGTGTCAGTGGCTCTGGTTCTCCTGGGTATCGTCTCTGTGTTTGCGCTTCTTCAGTGGTATGAATGGTGGCCTGATCCTGAAAGATTTCACAGTGCAGGAACCAACATCATGAACATTTCAAAGGAACATGGCGACCATCATCACCACACCACCTTGGATGAAGATGATGAACACGAAGATGGAGAAGATGGCCACCACCATGAGCACACTGCACTGTACCACCATGCTGTTGTTCTGACAGCCTCAGGTTTGGATTTTTTATTTTCATCTCTACCCCAGTGCTTTTGTGCCATTTGAAATACATTTTTAAATGGTTTAGCTTCTCACGGTTTTAATGAGGTATTGTTGATGTTGCTATGTGCAGATAACTGTTCCAGCATTGGTAAGGAGCTTCTCCAGGAGGGTGGAAATGTGGTGGATGCAGCTATTGCTTCTCTGCTCTGCTTGGGAGTCGTCCACCCACATACAGCTGGAGTAGGTTAGTAAGATATCTTTAAATTATCATCTACAAATCAAATAATGTAATAATATATAGTCATAATTGGGAGTATCACCTGGATTCACAATAGGTTTCCTAGATTTTATGATCTAATATATTTTAACTGAGCATTTGGAGCATTGAATTTTAAATTTGTATGAGCTAGACATTTGGTCCTATCCAATGCTGGGGCAATTTTATGTGAGGCAGTATGTACAACCATTTGCCTAGTGGTTTTATTTTCTGTCAGGGGTAATATTTGAATCTAAAACATGGAAATGGGCAAGCTCATAATGAATCTGAATCTTGTATGCAGTATTTATTTACAGTGCCCTCCAGAATTATTGGCACCTGTCATATAAATGAGCAAAAGTGATTTTGGAAAAATTCAAATGAAAGGAGAAACAGTTTTTTTTTTGTTCTAACACAAATGATTTACACCCTTAAAGAATATTCAAAATAAATGCCTTGTGTCCTCCCACACAGTGGAGAATGGTGAAGGAGGGAAAACAATTGAGTTTATTCTTGTTTTTTAAATACTGCTTTTGTAACAACATGAAAGAAGCCCTGCCTGAGACCATCTCACAAATGTAGTACCCGAACTTCAACAAGCATCATTAGAACAACAATGTGTTGTGGTCCGATGAGACCAAATTCATACTTTATAGTCATAGCACACCATCAGAATGTTTGGCAACAAAATGGCAAAAAATGGGGACTACATAAAAGGAAAAGAACCTGATATTCACTGTTAAATATGATGGTGAATCATTGATGCTTTGGTGGTTCAGAATGATGGCAGTATTGAGGACATGAATTCAAGGATGGTTGCCTCTGCTATGAGGTCAGGATTGGCCATAGATAGATAGAGGCTTAGAACATGAGCTAAACATATTTCCAAATCAACACATTAAATGTTTAAAGAAACACAAAATCAGTGTTTGGCAAAGACCATCCCAGTCTCCAGATTGGAACCCTACTGAATACCTGCGGTCTGAATTGAAGCGAGAAGTCTACATGTACAAACCCGAGAATATATAGTAAAATAGCTTAAGACTTTCAGAGTGGAGGAGTGAGACCAAGATCCTTTACAAGTACAGTACTGGTCAATAGTTTGGAGACACTTGACTGAAATGTTTCTCATGATTTTAAAAACCTTTTGATCTGAAGGTGTATGATTAAATGTTTGAAATCATCAGTGTTGTAGACACAAATATAATTGTGCCGACATATTCATTTCTTTTATTAGAAAACTAACATTTTATTTACAAAAAAATCTTTTTTTAAATGGATCACAGCCAATAAGTGTCCAACGTAGATGGGATTTAATACTTGAATACTCCTTGAATACTGTTTAAAAAGCATCTCAGGGAGATTCCTCAAGAAATCGGTTGAGAAAATGCCAAGAACACATTTCTGGAAATTCTAGGCAAAAAGGGGCTCTACCTTGAAGATGCTAAAATACTAAATTATTTTGATTTATTGTGGATTTTTTTTTTATCACAGCATAATTCCCATAAGTTCCATTTGTGTTATTCCAGAGTTTTGATTACTTTATTATTATTATTATTATTATTATTATTATTATTATTATTATTATTATTCTAAAATGTGGAAGAAAAAAAAAGAATGAGTGTGTCTAAACTTTTGACTGGTAGTGTTTGTTTAAAAAAAACATTCTCTGTATGTTGGAGCTCAAAATATCACGTAATTTACTGCTAATGTTATTCTTTTTATTTCTTAATTTTATTTATTTATTTATTTTCTTGAAAGATGCAAATAATTCTGAAGGGTGTTTTGTATGTAGCAGCGATTAGTGGTGTAGAACCATTCGGTGTGCATCTGTGTCTGGAAGTGGAAAATAATGAATAAAATCTCAAAACTAATGCATTTAAAACATCCACACTAGTCCAAAAAGTTGATTCAAATCTCAATAATCTATTAAAGTACAGTAAAAAGCCTAATATAAATATTTAAACATTTTACATGGGTACATGCATTATTTCAATTCACATTACCAGTCGGACCTGTAATGGCTTCTTAGGAGGTTACTAAGAGGCTGTAAGTGGCCTTCTCAAGCATAATTATTATTGATTATTCAGTTAGTATGATAATTAATGGTTCTCGCGTAATGATTCTTAGAAGGGTTAACCTTGACTGAGAGGACACAATCACAAATAACCTTGGTACATTAGATTAATAGTACTTTTCTATAACTTCTGAAACTGTTTATCCAGTAATCATTATGATTCTTGTGGCTTTTTTTTAAGGTGGTATAGTCTCAGCCATCCTGTACAACAACACATCAGGCTCACTCAAGACAATACGTTCCATTGCACCCCAAATGTCATCAACTACCTTTGGAGTCCCATCTATTCTGCAAGGTATCCAAGTACTCCACTCCAAGTGTGGACGATCTGAATGGAGCCGGCTTTTCAAAGAAGCCATAACATTAGCGCAGGAAGGGTTCCTCATAGATGAAGTCCTCGGCAAGGCATTGGAAAGCTATAAGGAGGAAATACGCATTTCCAAGCTGTGTGATCTGTTCTGTGATGCGAGTGGCCGCATGAAATCGGTGGGAGCGATCGTCAAAAATCAGAATCTGTCAGAGCTTTTGCAGAGCGCCAGCCTGAATGAGAACAATTTCCTAGAAATGCTGGCTGTGAAATTGTCCGAAGACCTCTCCGTGAACGAGAGGCCAGACTTCTCAGCTGCCATTCAGCACAGCCATGGAGAAATCAATGACTCTCTTATCATCGAGGGAGAGAAATATTCTGTCCTTTCAGCCAGTTTGCCTTTCTCAGGCAAGATGCTATCTGATATATTAGAGCAAGTCAGGCAGCAAAGCCTCTCTTTTCGGAACGGTGCAGATTTTAACAGGACCTCTGCCTCCTACAGTGCTCTCTTAAACTCGATTCAAGAACGCAACAATTCAGCCTTGGCTGAGAAGTACCCAGGCCTCGTAGACACATTTTCTCTTAATACTCAAAACAGTCACGTTGCTGTGCTGGATAAATATGGTAATTTTGTCATTATGTCAGCTTCACTCAACAGCACGTGGGGATCCGGGCGTTTTTTGCCATCCAGTGGTATTCTCCTTAACAGCTTTAGTTCAAACATCTCAAACTTGCCTTATTTCAACATGCCATTGGTTCTACAACTCATTGAGGACGATGCATCTCATACTGATGATACACAAGACAATGCAGAAGAAAATGAAGTAGAAGTTGTTGCTATTACTGGAGGACTTTCAGCTATATTTAATGCTGCCTTTTTTTTGCACAACAGGATTGACTTAGGAATGTCTTCTAAAGAAGCTATTAGTGGCCCTCTCCTCCATCTAGAGCCGGGAATGTCTTCGGCTTTTTGTCTGTCTGCCACTTTAAATGACTCAGACTTTTATATGCTGTTCTCTGATGTAGGAAGTGAGCTCCAGCAGGTGGACGAGTGCTCGGATCATTCTCTATCCATGCTGCTGCGGTTACATGCAGACCACGTTAGCGCATATGGAGCCCCGGTTGCTAATGCTCATATTAATGGCTACTGACAGTTTATATGTCTGCAATCCAGCAGTGTCATTTTTTATGGTGCAGATGCATTTTCCTTGACAAAAGAGAAAATGACGAGTCTAACCAGTCAGTCATTTTAGGCCATCATTTCACCAATCATGGCGTTCCCAAGGTTTTTTTTTTTTTTTTTTAAGTGCAAAAGGTGAATGAGAGAACAGTTGGTGTTATGTCATGTAGTCATACTAATGGCTACGGAAGGAAGCTTCTTTTAGCCGAGTTTGCACTATACAATTTTGCTGTCTCAGACTAAAATCACACATCATAAAATAATTCTTTGGTCGTGAGTTGAGACTGGCAGTCTTAGAATCCATAATATCATGCTCTGATATGTCATTATTTGATTAGATTATTTGATTAAAATCTCAGAGTGTGACCACTGCTACAATGTTCATCTAAAAACAACGAATAGGAAGATGGCATAGGATTTCTCAAAACTCGGTACAGCTACAAATACACTAGCGGAACTGTTGAAACATGAACAAAACATGTAAATGGGCATCTGAACCTCACTTTGAAGAATGTTTCTGTTTATGCGACCCTGAATGTCACTGTTTTCTGCACTGATTGATTACATAAGCACAACGTAGTCGTTTTCTTTAATCTGAGGTCTATACTTAGAGAATCTTCATCCTATAAGTAAAGGATAATCCAGGGCTAGGTGTGAATTACACAATTTTAAAGCATAAAGGGGAGGAAAAAACCTCCCAGCATGAAACGGCATGCAGTAAAATTGTGTAGTGCACACCTGGCCATGTTTTATCCCATTTATACCATGGTCATTTGTCAGCACTGACAAGTTAAAGCTGTCATTGATGTTTGCAGGGCAAAATTTGACTGAAGGGATAAAAATAATGGTTCATTTTTATTAGTTATGTATTTACTCGTAGTTTTATATACTGGTCTGGAATTCTGCCCGCTCTAAATCATACACATACAGATAAAGTAGTACGACAAGATTACATTTATTTGAGTGAATTATAGTAAATAGTTTTTAGAGAGAGAGATGTGTGTGTGTGTGTGGGGGAATTATCTACATCTGTACCGCATCTCTACTAATAATGAAGCTGTGAGTTTCACTACTGTATGCATTACTGTAACTGCATGTTACTATGGTTACAGTTGTTTATAGGCAGCACATTAATTTAGAATGGCGATTAAACTGACTGGAACTACCTGTGCATTATACGGTTTGAACGCACACCTTCCGGCCAATCAGACTCGAGTATTCAGACAGACCATGGTATAAACTGAAATGGAGGACACGTTATTGCACAGTCTGGATATAGAATTAAGGGTTATTTTGTACAGTAAAAGACTGATGAAATCACACAGTGTGAGACAGACTTTACTCACCTTAGCTGTTCAACATCCACAACATGATGTGGATCCATTTAATAATACTTCAGTCTTCCACAACAAAGAAATGCAGATGTCTGGACTAATCAGGTAAACGGATTGTTCATCCATTTAATCTGTGCACATTTCAATGATCTACTAACTGTTACCCAGGGTTATTAGAGGACACATTTTTACATGTGGTTTGTATTAGGTTTCAATAGTGTTTGTTCATTTTGTGTTAATTAATTTTGCTCTCATTATGCTTGATGGCAACTGATGGAATTACAATTACTAGTCCTTCATGGTAGTCTTTATAAATATTATAGTGATGGATTTAAAACTGTATCTTAATAATGCAGAGTTCCAGAGTAGTGCAACAGTGTTTACCTTAATATATTTTGAATCCTGAAATAGCATAGATATCTGTTCCCTCATGTCCAATAGCGCATAACCGGCCCTGCTCTTTAGGTGGGAAAATGGCATTTCTTCCCCATGTGGAGAAATCGTCAGCATCTCTTAACCAAAGCAAGATATCTATGAATTCATGCATACAGAAGAGGGAAGTTAGCGCTTCCATCCAAGCATGACCAGGAGTTCAAAAAGATGCGGTGGCGTCACATATCTAGGATTAAGCACATGCAAGCCAGTCTAAATGTACACAAGAAGCAGCAAGTCTCACAGAAAGAAACCATGTGACTGACAAATGTCCCATATCCCGTTGAGGATATTTAATTTACTTGACACAAATGTCTTTAAACAAACTGGTTAATAGCCATTCAAGATGTTATGTCATGATTAGTTTGAGTCCTGTGTCTATATCATGCACTGTAAAACTTGTTGTGTCATATTAATATACAAATCTAAAACTAAGTATATGTTTATTTTCACATTAAATGCTGCACAGAAGTGAGAACATCATTCAATTAGTCAATCCAAGTGTACAGTAGTGTACAAGATGTATTAGAGCAGGGATGTCAAACATATGTACTGTAAGCCAGACCCGACCCAATAGAAGCTCAGATCAGGCCCTCCAAAAGAATTTAAAATCCTTCTTCTAAATTAAAATTGTCTTATGGACCTTAATTGAATGGAAAGATTGGGAAAAAGAGGCACTAGAGGGGAAAAAAGAGAGCAATAATCTCAGCTTATTAACTCAGCTACTGACATCATGTGCTAATAATATATCATTCTTTATTAACAAGCTAAAAGGGATGCTTTATCCAGAATGACTTTAAGGGAGAATAGTTATGCAGTGACAACTCATATAGTTTTAAAAAAAAATAATTCCAGTTAAGTCCACTTCATTTCTAGGAGTGTAAACATTCAGTCTGTTCATTGTGTTGTGGTTAATCCATGTATTCTGAATGTACCTTTCCGATAACTGCTGATCAATTAAAACATGTAAGAGGAGTTGTTGTGTTGATGCTTGTTTATTCGTCCAACTTGAGTGCAGTTGACCCAAAATGAGTTTGACTCCCGTGTATTAGAGGACCTGAGAATCATTCTCTATATGGTTTGGTAGCTGTTGTGTGATTGCAGAGAACTAGCTAGTGGGTAGAATTTGGCTATGATTAAATTGTTAGAGATGCAGGATTTTATGTTATATTCGTTTGGATAACCTCATGACGTTAGCAATTTGTAACAGAACCTCACTTGTGTTATTAGCGAAAGTCACCACAGGACAGATATTTCTGAAGGTGTGTTTTGTATTAAGTGTAAATTAGAAACGTCAAAGCTATTAGTTCTGCTCCTCATGTGCTCTCTGCTATGCAAATCCGGTCTATCCGTAGATAGACAACATTATCTTCCTACCTCCGGAGAGCTGCAGGCTTGTTACATTAATTTAGATGAATGTGTGCGAGGCGTGTATATTGATGCCTTGCTTCACACTTCTCTTATCAGAGTGCTGCCTTAGGGGTTATCTGCGTTCCCTATCCCCCTTTGATAAATCTTGATTTTTCATGCTGCAGGTGAGCGGGTCCTCTCTGATGGAAAAAATTGCTTCCATTATTGCTGTGGAAGGAGAATCTTTTCCTTTCCTCTGATTGTAAAAGATGTGGTCTGTCTTTGTCGGCTTCCGTTGTCGGCTTTGATTTTCATCCCTCTGACCCACTGTAATGTGTCGTTCCTCTCCTCCTTTGCAAAAGCAGTGGGACAGAATGCATCAGGGCTCAGGATGTTAAGCTTCAGGATGTGCCATGCATGCTTTAAGTCCTAGTTTTAGGGTGTAACTCTTGTCGGCTGGTTCAGCAACCAAAAATTCTGAGTAATAAAGCGTAACAAAGCATTCATACTGTATATCATACAAATCTAATTATGATAATCTGATTAGAACAGTGCTGAAGTATCTTTGTAGGCTTGTCACAACAGATTTGATTGTACTTTACTGCACATTACACAGTCCTCATAATGTTTTTTTTTTCCTGTTTAAGAAACTTCTATAAAATTAACATTGTAAATTATTTACTTCTATTCTCTTTTTCTTCCTCTGTGTCTGTAACCTGTAGGTTAAATTAAGTTTTTCATCTCAGTGAAACGTTCTTCTTATTTTCCATGCTGCAGTGATACTTTAAATAATAATTCTAAGTGGCAGTGAGTCCATGAATATTAAGGTCATGTTTAAATGAAAATGTTAGGTTCATCTCCGCCTCTGTGGAAGGTCAGCTGCTGCCGGCTCGCTCTCCCACTGAGGTGCTGTCACACAAGTCATGAATGCCGCTTATGATTTTAAAGTCTCACTCAGGGATTTGAGAGCAACAATGTACAAGGGCCAGACTTAGTTTATCCAAAACACTAAAGGAAGTTTGAGCTGGAAATACCAGTGACATAAAGCACCAGGTTTTGTACAAAGCACTAAACGATAGCTGTTAAGTGCAAATATTAATACAATATTAGTAAAACTCTTGTTTTTTTGTGCATGTTAAGGAACTTTGCATGACATATCGTGACCTTAGCAGTGCAAGGTTCTACCTGCCATTCATGTTTAATCCAATGTGAGTGCAGAATTTCAGCTTTTATTTCTTTTATTCATTCTTAATTTCCGCGCTGCTTTGTGTCCTTGGTGTTGTTGAGAAATTTCCACCTTGCAGCTCTATATCTCTTATCAAAAAATTGTGTGAATGGTAAATCATGATATTTCTGAAAAGTGGTTTCCACTGTATAATGTTGAATTTACACTATACACTATATGGCCAAAAGTATGTGGACACCTGACCACCACACCCTTTTGTGAGTCTTTCCCAAACTGTTGCCACAAAGTTGGAAGCACGCAACAGACGAGATTGTCTTTGTATGCTGTAGTATTAAGATTTCGAGCCCAAACATGTTCCAGGATGACAATGCCCCTGTGAGGTTTGCCAAGGTTGCAGTGGAAGAACTCGAGTGGCCTGAACAGCACCCTGACCTCAACCTCACTGAACACCTTTGGGATGAGTTGGAATGCTGACATCACCCGACATCAGTGTCTGACCTCACTAATGCTCTTGTGGCTGAATGGGCAAATCCCCACAGCCAGGCCCTAAAATCTAGTCTAAAGCCTTCCCAGAAAAGTGAAGGTTATTATAACGCAAAGGGGGGACAACAAGCACATTTTAACAAGCATATATGAGTGTGATGGTCAAGTGTCCACATACCTTTGGTTATCATAAAACTAGAAATTCTAGTGGAGACCTGTTTTCTGACAAATTAGACACAATACAGTATGTGTGCTCCTTAACTGGAAGGATTAAACACAATAAATGATTTGTTTCCTGTATTTAGGATTAAAAAAAATCAGTTAACCATCTGATAATATATACTATCACCCCATTCATTTTTTATTATAAATGCACATTTTATTATGCACCTATGTATGGACAGTGTTATGATATGATATGATGAGACATCTAAAAATGCTTATTCCATTAGGACTCTCATTTCTTTCATAAACACTTCTTGTGTCCACTTTAATGTCAAGCTGAAATTACACTTACACATCGATTATTATACTTAACAATTTCTGGACTGACTTTCATTTCTCCCCTGTTTGGTCACCTGCCGATTCCCCCCCATCCACCAGCTCTCTCCTTTCATTCAACAGTTACCAACCATGGAGGGTGAAGACTAACTAACACATGCATACTCATGTTGAGCTGCTGCTCATTCTGAATCAGAGAGCAGTGTAACACATTCAGAGGTAAGCATTATGTACCCTGCTTCATGTACATGAGCTCACTGATGGCTGTGATTGGCTAGTGTCACTATGATTGACGGGAAAATATGCCATCCATCCTACCCAGAGAGCAGGGCCAATTTCCAATTTTGCTACC
This sequence comes from Ictalurus punctatus, assembly GCF_001660625.3. Lineage (NCBI taxonomy): Eukaryota > Metazoa > Chordata > Actinopteri > Siluriformes > Ictaluridae > Ictalurus > Ictalurus punctatus. The sequence goes on along the minus strand of NC_030437.2, from coordinate 11,991,763 downwards.
TCGGCTCCCGGCAATGAATTACTATGAAATTGTCTGGATTCAACCTCACGATTTCCCAATGATAGCCTAAACGCTTTTCTGTTTTCTTTTCTTTTTCAGGATGCCTCAAGCGCAGTGTATTTCTGGTAATTCAGTCACCTAATGGTGATGATGTGACACGAAAAACACCAGAACTAAATTCGCTCTAATTTATAGTCAGGGAAAATGTACATGGCTGTCATTAAGGCGTGAAAGAAGCTCACTTGAACGAAAGGACAGAGAAACTTGTTAAAGTGTGATGTCACTGTGTTAGCTACAGTAACAGTGTCCTACAGCAGTTTTTCATTTCATTCCACCGCCAAGTGGCATACTACTCCTGCTTGGAGCTTTTGCACTTGGATGGTCCCACACCATGGATACTCTTAAGATTCCACTTCCTAAAAACAGTCCAAGACTGACCCTTGGTTCTAGGTAAGATAATCTCTTACCTAGATACTGTAGACTTGTATCCTAGAACTGTTGATGTATTCATTAAGACTTTTATGCTCAAAAGCTCTGCCTCTTCAGCCAGGGCCTTCCACTGGTTTGCTCCAGTTACTCTCATATCCCTCAGGAGGCGAACACTTGATGTTTCAAGAAAGCCACAGCATCCACTTCTACCAGGTAGATGATGGTTCTTCAGCCAGCTGCCTTACACTCCGCAACAAGATCTGAGTATTTCAGAGTAATGATTTCTGGTGTCATCCAGAAGAGGATGGATTCACTTTTGAGTCTGGTTCCTCTCAAGGTTCTTCCTCATGTTAGGTCATCTCAGGGAGGGTGGTTTTCTATTTTATTTAATTAAAAAAAAAAATTGTTAGGGACTAAATCTACATCTGGATTTCTGTGAAGCTTTTTAGTGACAGTGTCTATTAATAAAAGGACTGTACAAATACAACTGAATTGGTTCAGATGTTATATCAAATTGACATCAAAATTGACAAAAGAAATCTTTATGACAGCTAATGGCTGTCATATTGTTATGGCTTATGTAGGTGTGAAGTAGCATCTTAAACACTGTTACTCAATTTTCACTTCACTCTCCAATGCTTCTAACTGCATGTTCATAGATTCCTGAGTGGTACAACATTGATGTTTGAACCCCGAAGATGCCACAGTCATGTAGGGCTAGAAGTCTAAGAGAGCCGTGCTCTCTGGGTGGGAATGATGGCAATCTTCTGTCCCCCATTGATTCGACTGACACTAGCCTATGGCGTGTCTCTGGGAGCTCATCCTTATGGAAAAGATGGCTGGGATGCACATGTTATGTGATAAAGGAGAGGTAGTTTGTGAGTAGGGATTAGTAATGACCAGATTGGAAGAAAATGGAACGTTAATATGAGTTTCATATGAAACAATTTAGACTATCCTATCATTTTGGCACCTGTAGCATCCAGCATCTGAGAATGTAGTATAGACATCTCAGAAAAACAGCAGCCTTATGGATTTAGCAGCGACTTATTTGTATCATTGCAGATTAGTAGTTCATCATCAGAGGATATGCAGTGCCTCCAGCAAAATGTGCTAGAAGGTAATTTATTGACATGGCTGTTCATAAACATAAGCATCTGGTTAGATGCTTGTTTCTGTTCTCCACTTGTTAGTCATTCCTCTTAGCAGGGGAGCTTTGAAATATGCTACAGCGTCAACCATAATCATTTATCTTTGCTTAATTTCCGAGTTGCTTCTTTCATCTATTAGAGAGGCTTTTCAGTGCATGTAACAGGACCGTAGTGAGCATGTAGTGGAGAAGGAAATTGATACGAGATTTATTGTTGGCCTGCAAGATTATTTCAAGCAAAGACGGGCTTCCGCTTTTATTTAACACCTATAATATATACTCTGCAACCCTGACCAAGATAAAGCAGTTATCCATGTAGTACATGCAGTTACTTAGTGACTAAGTAAGAACATGTGGGGTTTTTTTTCCCATGCAGTCCTAAAGATAACTGAACATTGAGTAACTACTCATCCATATCATATGGTCCCATATATTGTGTAACTAATCATACATAACATATGGTCCCTTATATTATTGGCAATAAATTAAGGCCATGGAACTTGATTTCAAAAATAAACCACACTTTAACACCTTAATAAAAAATGGGTCACAAAAAGCCTGATGTGCTAATTGAATTAACAAGAGGCTTGATTTGTGATTCATTCACACTCTTTTTAAGTTCCCACTGAGTGAGTGCTGAGAAAAAGCCCCTAAAGTGTGTACCCTGTTCGAAACTGTTGTAAAAGCAGCACAGCGTTAAGACGTTGTTGTTCAGAGATAAAGCTCGCACTGCTCTTATCTGTTGTGGAATGCTGGAAGGAACGCGATGCATTCAAAGCATCACTGTTGTCATCGTAATGACATCGTGGTTGTGTGGAGATTTCCCGCTGCCACACAGCCACCAGAGTCTCTGCTATGACTGATGATATATAATTTATTCATTTATACCTCTTCTGAGAGGCCTACGGCGGCAGCTTCGCATCTCCTCAATAGACTGGCACATTATGCCAGGCCACGAGCATCCATTAGGAACTGAAATAGGGTGTGCCATGTTCCGTTCCCGACAAATAGCTTATTAATTAAACCCTTCATGAAAAGACATATGAGCCTCTTTAGTACAGAAAAAAATAAAATGTTTATTCGTTTTATCGGTTAATAATGATCCTCTTTGACCCAATTCCTCACCAGGTACTTACAACAAGAAATTGAGGTTATTTATTGGAGGTTTCTTATTTTTCTTTTCTTTCTTTCTTTTTTTTTTGCGAAAAAAACAAACTCTTGGCCACTTTTTCGATTAACAATCAATAGTTAATAAAATGCAATCCATAGTACAATCAGCTATTCCACCGAAAAAACAACTATATCTTAACAATGGTGACACTTACCTATTACATAATTATACAGTATATATAAAAAATGTACCGTATCACATTGTTGTGTCTCAGTGCAAGTTTAGTGATGGAAAAAAAACAAACCAGGAAACAAAATCTGTTCCTTCATAAATACCTCTACTATTTAGCTTCTCTAATATCACCCCAGTAGTACTTTTGGTCTTTTCAGATTTCAGACAGCAATAAATAATTACATGACACAATTTTACAGTCACCATTATAGCAGCAACAATGTTTATCTTTTAAACAGTACCATGTTCACAAACAGCAGTGCAACACCGTAATCACTGCAATCCATCTGGACATACTGAGAATGCAAAATGGCAAATATAGCAGAAATCCAAGCATCAATTAACCACCAAAAATAATAATAAAAATAACTTCAAGTGTATGTGAGTAGTCAGATTTCATTACATACCGTGTTCACTAACATCAGTGCAACACATCACTGTAGAATTTCCCGATATGAACCAAAAAAATGGCAAGTAAAAACAACAAAAGTGTTTATATGTGTCCTTTCAGATTTTATTTACAGTGTGATGAGTTCTCTGGCTTTGTTTTCCTTTGTTTTTTTCTTTAAATATTCCAAAGGTGTCATCAGCTGGTGCAGATGCTATTGATGGTGATGATGGCTGGGTCGACGAGGCCCATCTCCTCATGCTCGTTGACACAGAGCTGATATCCGCATCCACGCTGCCGCCTCATGGGCGTCACCTTGGCGTCTGGCTTGGCACGGGGTGGCAACAGGAAGCCCACACTGCCGGCGATCAGCATGTGCCAGATGCTGTGGATGTAGAAGTAATTCTCTTCAGTCTCCACGAAGGCATAGAGTGCCACGGCTGATGTAGCAATGGTGGTGCCTGGGAGCAGGAAGAAGATCCAGCGTTTCCATGTTGGAGGGTAGCAGCGGCGCCGCCGGATGGTGCGAACGGTCTGAAGTAGGAAAAAACAAACACACACACACACACATATATATATATATATATATATATATATATATATATATATGCGGATGAACAACCAAATCAGTGCAAGAATGTGTAATTATGAGGTCAGAAGTGGACTGAATGAATGCGAGAGCATTTTCAGAGTGCATGAACAGCAAATGATAAATTATGGAATAAACAGCACCTAATAATAATTAATTCAAAATGGTATTTGTATAATGGTGGCCTTATAATTCAGTCTGGATAATTCAATGCTATTTATATAACCCCCATTTACAGTTATTAATTGCAAGATTTGTATTTTGACAGTGACTTAAGTCCAAAATTTATGTCAGTATTTACATGCGGAATGTTACTTGTATTCAGAGACGGGTTTCACGGCTTAAGTCGATTTTCTGGGCTTCCCTTACAGATTATGCAAATCTCCTGCGTGAAGTTCACACGTCTGATTTTTCTTGAGTAGAAACTTCCAACCAGGGTTTTTCAATATCATCTGCACATGCGAATCCCATGCAACTGTCTGAATACTACTGAATACCATTGTGTGCTATTTCAGCATTAAATCCTCACTACGCTCGCTTAACTCACCTCTAAATATAGCCCTCACTTACAGAGTAGTAATTAAATAGCTATAAAAGAATAATCTCAGTACAAATACAACTACCAGAATATTTAGCATATAACTTGGAGAAACAAAATAAGAGATACTACCAAGTTTCACATTCAGATGCATACAGTCAAGTTGCTAGACATAAAATTGGGCGCTTCAGCCTGCAAAGATCCTGATATTTATGAAAAGTATGAGGCTAGACTAAGCCCCAGTCACACACACACACCCCTCCCTCGATACCACATGCACCATTATTTCATATTCCACTCAGACTTTCATTGACGCCATTATCAGTAATGCAAGTACTTCAGCATGGACCACTTTTCACAAGAGCACTCACCACATCAGGCTGGCTTGTAAATGTAATCATAAAAACGATACCTTTTCAGACTGACGGCTTCTCAGATTTAGTACCATTCTTTCCCGGCCCTATAGCTGGAGTATCAACTGTGTGTCTGGTTTGACCCCTTTGCGATGCTAATGTAACATTTGAAGCTGGGGAGATAAGACACAGCTCTACTTTGCAGAGAGCACTTTCCAGAACTCTTTTGTAGTAGTGCTGGCTTTGACAGGTATATAGCCGAGGCAAACACTCTGAACACACAGGGGTAGTTACTCTCACAAAGCCCAGCAAATAGAATAATATGTTTTCCTATCCTCTGGAGTATTTTTGTTCCATTTACGCTCTTCACTACTTCATGTTTGCTACCTCCTTCAGAGCCAACCAGTGATTTGTCCCATGTTAAAAATTCATGAACAGATGGAGGAAGTTGTTGAAAAGTCACCCAGGTCATCTTTGAGTACGTTTCAGTCAACTCTAGAAATATTGTCACCTTTCTAAAGAATGGGCAAAAAGGAATGTATAAAATAGCTGTAAAAACACAATAATTCAAATTTTCCACTCATGCAATTAGAGAAATTGCGCTAATCAATCATTTAAATAAATGCAAATATTTTTTCACATTTTTTTTGTAAATTGTCCTGTTTCCCCAGAGCATATACTATATATGAAGTTGCACAGATATAAAGTCTCATTTATCATCAATCAGCATGGCAAAAACCAAAAGATGGTTATTGACCTTCACAAACTAAATAATGCTTTTAAAATACAGATGCAATTTCATAACGGCACAGTATAGTTGATTCTTCAATTATGAAAATAATTCATAAGTTGCTATTAGATGGCAACTCAGTAACAAGATATTGTTTGTAAGGGGAGGAGAAATTATGTTCTTCTGAAGATAAAAGAAAATACATTGTGGGTAAATAAATTGTGGGTTGTGGGCATATGAGGAGAAGCACCTAATATCCCAGTATACAATATGATGGTGGATCAGTGATGTTTTGTTTTGTGGCTGGGTTCACAGGATTTTCTGAAGATTTATTATTATTATTATTATTATTATTATTATTATTATTATTATTATTATTATCATCATCATTCAGTGCAACAGTAATATTACAAAATAGCACAAAACAAATTCTTCTTTGCAAAAATGTACGTACATTTATAACACTACCTGTTACATTACCCTGGCATTAAATTACAAAAAACCTAGTAAATACAGCTGCTGAGGAAGTGATGATAAATTTGTCATCTTTTTTTCTTCTCTTGGAAAGTCATGGAAAGAAAATACTGGATTTTTTTTTCTTCTTTCACTGTTGGAGCAAATGGTAATGCAAAAAAAGATATTTGCTATGGTCTCTCATATACCTCTATAGAAATTTACCCTGCTATAGTTTACTTAAACCCAGAAATGGATGTACAGTAACCCTCTACTGATATAATAATTTACTATAATTTACTGTAATTTACCCTTGATAAATATGAGCAAAGAAGGCTGTGAAAAATTGGCTTTAACAATTGCAAACAAAACACAGGTTTATCAAAAATATATCTTTGTTAAATATAGGTGTGCAGCAAATATTGGCACCGTTTTAGTCAATACTTTGTGGTTTCAAAATAGAGGTGACGGATTGTAGTTTTGGAGACTTTCTGACCACAAGATGCAACTAACTTCTGCAATTCTCCAGTTGTGATCCTTGGAGATTTTATGGCCACTCAAACCATCCTCTTCAGAGTGCATTGAGACAATATTGACACATGTCCTCTTCTGGGATGATTCATAACATTTCCAGTTGACTGGAATTTCTTAATTATTACCCTGATGGTGGAAATGGGCATTGTCAATGCTTGTGCTATTTTCTTATAGCCACTTCCCATTTTGTGAAGCTCAACAACCTTTTACCGCACATCATAACTATATTCTTTGGTCTAACCCATAGTTTTGAATGACTAAGGGAATTTGACCTATGTGTTACCTCATATTTGTACCCCTGAGAAATAGGAAGTCATGGTTGAACAATTTCCTGTTCCTAGTCACCCAGGAGTATTAAAACAATGTAAAGTATCAATTGGAATATACTTCATATATATGATAAACCTGTGTTTTGTTTGCAATTGATTGATATCCATGAGAGCAGAGTATTTTTGTGAATTTTTTTAACAAAACATCAGAAGGTTAAACAATAAAGACAATTTTTCACAGCCTTCTTTGCTCATATTGACCAAGGGTGCCAATATTAGTGGAGGGCACTCTATATGCATGAACACAATCCATTATAGCTGATGTATCATGGAGCATGATTGAAGTGACATGCAGGTCTTAACTTTGTTGAATATGGTATTAAAAATTATTACATTTGAAGTGCTGTTACCTGCGGATACCCTGTGTATAGATTAAGGTCCAACACACTCAAGTGTGTATAACCCTGTATTTGAATTGCATTTCAATGGCTTGCCTGTAAAAAAGCTGGAAATATTACTTTACCAGGACCATTTCAAAAGCCAGGAAAAATATTTTTCGTAACTTTCACAATAGTCTCAACACTATAGCTTAACCTTCCACCGTACTCTCAAGTATGTCTTTCCTGTAAGTAAATTACAGATGAACCTTGAGTGACATTATATATTTTCTATGGAAAGTTGGTTGTTGGTAGAATTTCAGAAGACTTCACCTTTCACCTTTATTTCCACACCTACACCTCTACTACATGATGTTCACCCTTTGGCTGTCTTGTTCAAGAAGAACCTCCAGCCTTGCTCATTTATCTTTAACCATCTGAAATTGCAGTGTTCTTCAATGTCCTAGCACTTAAAACTGCATTCCATCTTCTGCTCTGCCTTGCATGCTTTTACCCACCAGAGCAAAACATTTTTATTAGCTGGCAATAATTGACTTAGACTGTTCTATATAAAAGTACTGTACTTTTATTATTTATTCTTTCTTCTGTTATGGAACATGCGCTGTTGTAAATGGGTCCTTTATGATTGATTACTACTGTACAGTTTTGACACTGGAATAGCCTCTATCACAAATTCATATCTAGATATAATCTCTGAGACTATTCCTCCCAAATATATATAGCTGTAGTTGTGTCTCATTTTTAGCTAAATGTGATTAAACTGCTTTAACTGTGATGAAATTACTTTATGTCAACTGACACATTAAGGAAATCAGTCAAAGCGACCACTTTCCTTAAAGAATATTTTTGGAACAACAGTATTATTTACTGTAATGGCACGTTATCCCTCAGCTGTGACAGTGTTCTAATGTCTAAGACAACATTTACAACATGAATGGTAGTAAAAATAAACATCAGTTATAATGTTCTTTCATTGAAAAAATAAAAAGATGAATGGCATTATGAATTACTAAGACCAAGATATTTCAGCATAAAACCTGACCTGCCTCTGCCATGAGGTTAAGATTTGACCCTAAATGGATATTTCAAAATAATAAATGATGACCAAACACAAAATTGTAGTAGTGTTTCCCAAGTATTTGTTATGCTAAACAATTACTTCAAAATGATCAGCAACCTAGTCTACTTTGGAAAAACAACAACAACAACAACAATAACAATAATAATAGCACCTAGCCTCTTCCTGGAATGTCTAACAAGCTTGGACACACTTTTAGAGGAAGTGATTTTGCATCCACTACACCATCTAGAAACGTAAATTTCCTTTATAATGTCCATTTTAGTAGGGTTTTAATATGGTTCTAATAGGGTTCAAATCTAAAGACTGATGCTGCCATTGCAAAACACGTGCAGATCAACAACCACCTGACATGGGGATTTTAAATAAGTATAACCTCATACATACATGCCAAGCACAGTAAATAATCAATGCCACATAAACATTTATACTATTACTAATTATTATTACACTGTATATACTATTATTACCAAAAGTTCTTATGAGAATGTGTTTTGCTTAATATTCAAAAGTACAAAGTACATCTAAAACAATATTATTTTTCAATAAGAGACATCTAGGAACCTAGATAGATAACTGTACGGATCAATGGCATGTGTCCACAGTCCTAAATGAAATGATACTGTGGCCAAAAAAACTGAGATATTCTGAAAGATCATCACATATCTAGTATATACAACTAGCATTCATCAGCAAAACAGACTTTATCTCCCAACTTGGTGAATAGTCTGAGAGCTCATATTGATTGTATGACTCATGAGTCAATAGTCCCTTAACTCTTGGCACATCAGAATACTGGCATTTTACACCTGAAAATCTAGTTACCACTTTCTCAGAATGCAATAATAAAAACAATTAAGTCATATTGTAGGGCATCTGATAGGTGTGTGTTATTTGGAAGAGTGTGAAATTGTCCACGCCTTTCTGTAATATGAAAGACTACTCTTTATTTAAATCTAGGTTTCTTATTACTTTTCTTTTGACACTCTGCTCTGTTTGTATTTTGATATACGCTGTGCGTGCACAGTCATCCAGAAGACACTCGACCAATTTATTACAGGCATCTCTCTCTCTCTGTCTTCCAGTTTTTGTCAATTTCAATGTGTTTAGATTCTATTCTTCTATCACACTTTGCTTCTGTACCAATGCAGTTCCTCTGCCCCGCTCCACTGCTCTCATTTGGGCTGTATGTGCACATTCACGCTGTGAGGCCTTGCCAAAACACATGCGAACAAGTTGATTGATATAAAAGGACTTGGATAGATAAATGCACCATACTGCATTCATGCCACAGCTGTGGAGCATTCCAGGATTGATGAACTCTATTTTTAGCATTTCATGAAAAAAAATATATAGCTAAATAAATACATAAACTACACACCATAGGATACTTGAAGGCGTGTCTAAGAGAAACATGCTGAAACATATAATGTCCAGAATGTGCAATGATTATGCAGGTATACTGCTTGCTAACACTCGTCAGTACAGCTTGACATTTCAATCTGCTATTTACTTTCCCTGAAAGCAGTGATTACTTATCTGTATTCTCTATATTCTATCCTGGTGCTATGCCTTCTTATACTATATACTGCTGCTTATGATGGTCTATAATTTTATGTAAATTGCGCAGTCTGCACCCCATCACACAATTATGCCATGAGGTTAATTCAGATGCTGATTCAGGTTTTCTGTGTAGTTTGTACTGTGGGTAAAAACATACTCAAGGGCTGTGCTTATTGGGCTACATGATACCACACTATTTATAAGTATTTAAGCATTGGGAAACAATTATAGGGATAGTATGGGTATTTAAGTCAATGAAAAGTCTGGCCAGATTGAAAGTGATTTTTAAAGTGTCAATGTACTTAAAGTATTTAAAGGTTAAAAAAAAAGCGCCCATGGATTTAATTGAAGTCAGAAATCAGGACGTGTTTTTCTTATGCACAATATCACATCTGTAACAATTCACATGAATTGATTAGTATGAAAAGTTTTAAAAGGTTAATGTTGGGACCAGGGAGAGATTTGCATTAGTACTTTGCTTTGTATGAAATCTATGGTATGAATCACATTACCTATGTTCATTTAAATTGTATGTTGTTTTTTTTATCATGTTTTTTCTTTAATGTATGAAGACTGAGTGAGTATAATAGACATGATTCCATATTGTATCCATACACTGTTTTATAGATTAGACTGTGTGTTTTAGATATATTTAATAAATGTAGAACAGAAATAATCAGACTGGTGGCCATGGAAAAGAAAAAAATATTTGATTTTTACTGAGGAAAATGTAAGTAGAAAGTGTATGTTTTTAAATGTAATTAAAGTAAATTTATTCAGAGAACAAGTATTAGTTTTCAGTTGTAGTCAGGTAAAATATAAATCCATTAAAAGCACAGTAACAAATATACAGGCATAATATATAGGCACAATGTCACTATCTGTATTAGGATTTAAACCCAAAGTGGCTGTAACCTACTCTAAACTGGAAATAATTTCACAATTTTTCTCCAGTTCATAACTAGTGATGGAATTGTGTGTTGTTTTTATCCCAAGTTTAGTTCATTCTATTTCCCAAAATATAAACAAAGTAATTCAGACCACAGTGACCTTGACCAGTCAATTACTAAGGAGACTTTAAATACATTGTGTTCACTCGCACCCATATGAAAGTAAAAACCTCCCACTCTAGCAACTTTTTTGTTGGGTTTGGCAGAATCTCAGTCCAGATGCATAACCAGATGCCCTGTGAACCTTCCTGGCAAGCATTCTAAAAAAAAATTTGTATTCATATCTGTATTTGTATTCATTTAGAATATATTATCTGTTTATTCTGAACAATGTGTTCGTATTTGTTTGAAAGAGAAGAAGAAGTATGCTCTTATCTTCTTTAAATCTGTATTGTATCAGTTTTCATATCAAATGATCAAACTGCCCTGGTAACTAATGTGATACAGCTATAATAATCTAACATATAGAATCAAAATGAATTATACAGTAAAGCTGTGCAATCATTGAAGTAAGATCACGTGCTATGACAATATTTTGTGTCTTGAAAAATTTTTTTTAATCTGTGGCACTGCTTAAAAACCTCCCTCTTCTTTTTTTAATAAGCTCATCCATTTTTATGTAATGAAATGTCTGGTGCGTGCTGAGTACAATAGTGCCCACATGTTATTCAAAGCCTTATTTCCATATAAACTACTAAGAAGAAATAATCACAGACTAAAAACGTCTAACTTTTGCCTTCTGTAGATTGTGTGTTTCTTCCCTGTGCAGTAGATCACAACTGGTTCCTTCATACTTTCCCTCGAAATCGATTCGTGTTCTCAGTCACCACATGTAGTGAATGATTCATACTCGTCACTGCTGAATCACCTCATGAAGACACAGCTCACTCCTCAAACACTTTATCTTGCCTCAATTCTCCATTTTGTCTTACATGTACCACTGTTAGGCTCGAGGGAGGCTTCTCTCAATCCACTGATCACATCAAACTCTTGTGTCAGGGGGCTACGGCTAAGTCCTCTCCTCTCCCAACACCCATTATTTTTTATCTGCTCACTTCAGGAAACACATTATTGTGATGGAGAAAGAACAAGCTGGCTGGTAATGGAACTATAAAGGCATGACTAATACCGCCTGTATAAAGTAATGTCAGTGCCCTGTGTTTTATCTTAGCCGACATGCTAATGACCGCTACCTAAGATAAATGGGTCCCACAATGTTTAGAGCTGGTGAAAAGCGAAGGGCCACATGTTGAACCAAATAAATTGAAATCACCTATCAAATTGCAAATAACGAGGTGCTACGCTTGCAATCAGCCACGATGAGGAAAGGCCAGTCCTAGCACTTAACATGAGCACTTTACCAGCAACTACAGATTTTCAGACCAAGAGATTCATGAGCTATTTTTGGAGTGTGGTGCATTGCAGCTTCTTCCACCACAAAGCAATTACTCAAAAGCTGAAAAGAAACTCTAAAAAAAAAAAACTTTTGGTGGACATAGTTGTTCTTTAATTTCATTTCCAAACTTTGTGTTTCATGATTCAGCAGTTGCATAAAAAACAACTTCCGAGTCTAGTTTTAGCCAGAGGATAACTTTGCCAAATCTTTCTAAATTTATAAACTTATACATCACACCCCCTGCAAAGTCCTGACCCTGCAACTCCAGTTTTTTTCTATGTTCTCTGGCACTACTAGACAACTTCCGTGCTATAACTTTCTATTAAAACATTTCTTGAGAAGGCTTTTAGGTAGCTCTACAGACAAGAGATATATTAGACGTTTCTTACCCAGGCAATGGCCATTATACCCAAGGCGAAAAGGCTGGGGCCTAGAAGGTTCCACAGGCCATGGCGGTCCAGCTGAAGAGCCATGGAGAGAGACATTGCCCCTAGCAGATACAGCACCTACACAAAGTGGATGGAATTAGCATTAGGACACGTAAATATTTTAGTGGTGAAAGACGAGTCCAGGTCCTCTTGTTCCTCTCAGATGCTAAAGTACACTCTCAACATAATAAACCATTTGAAACATATAATTTGATGGTTCAATGGCAATTTGATACAATTGAGGTAAAGATATAGTCTGCCTTATTACTATCTCTCTCTATCTATCTATCTCTCTCTCTCTCTCTCTCTCTCTCTCTCTCTCTCTCTCTTGCTCTCTCTCTCTCACACACACACACACACACACACACACACACACACACACACACAATCTATTTCTGTTTCCCAGGAGCTTCCATTCTTTCTTTAATTCTCTCATGGCCCTTAGTGCTCCAGAGGAAAAGAGGAAATGTTATGCACACACACTGAGGGACTTGCCTGAAATGTTCACTACAAAATGAATGCATATTTTGCCCATACAGATGAGTGCTAAAATTCACATTTTATATTACAGCACTAAATCAAGGCTAGAAAACTCCTGAAGTTCTCCAGTGCTAAAAAGTACAGTTCCCAATATCAGTTATACTACTTGAGATCGACTCTAGATACAGAACATTAAATCATGATTCATTTAAAGTATACTCAATGTTTTACTGTATTATTATTCCTGAATTAAGCTATAACAATGTTAACATTACCTGCTTGATGATGGATTTAAGTCTGGCCATGGCAATGACCGTAACCCAGACGGACATGAGGGAGCCGAGAAAATCACAGAACTGGAGGACATCGTACTCCATAATGCAGAACACTACAATGCCGGGCTGATCACAAGCATGGTAGAACTATAAGAAAAGACAAAAAAAGAAAAAGAACTATAGTGTATATTTAAACAGGAATGCAAAGGGATTTAATCAGGGAAAGCAAGGGGCTGCTATACCCTGGTTAAAACAATTACAAAATTGTTATGAATATTTTAATTCCTTTCACGAAATGTACATACCGAGACACACTGATGATCAAGTTTCATTTGGGATAAAGAACCTCCTGGATTGATGTTTTTCATAGTAATCCACAAACACAGAAATGCTAAAGTGAATATTTTATGATACAATTACCTCCAAAAGTATTAAAACAGCAAAGCCAATTCTACTGTTTTTGCTATACATTATATACATTTGAGTTTGAGATTAAAAGATGAATATGAGACTATATAATCAGAATTTCAGCTTTCGCATCCTCATATTTACATCTAGGGCTGTTAAACAAATTAAAACAGGACACCTTTTGTTTGAACCCACCCATTCTTTTAAGTGATCAAATATATTGCAATATATTGGTAACTGATAAGTGTTTCTTGCTGCCCAGGTGTGCCCTGTTGGATTGATTGTTTAAAGAGTTAATAGCTCTAAAGTTCTGTTGGTTTGAGCACTAGGTTTCACATGTGAAGGCTGCATTTGTTGTTAAATAGGGTAAACCAATATGAAGAAAAGAGAGCTGTCTACAGGAGAAAAGCAAGCCTTTTTGAAGCTGAGAAAAGAAGGAAAATCTATCAGAGCCATTGTACAAACATTGGGCATTGTACAAACATTTGACATACAACAATTTGGACTTTGCTGAAAAGAAAGAAACCACTGGTGTTCTAAGAACCAGACATGAAACAGGTTGGCCAAGGAAAACAACAGCAGTTGATGACAAATGTTGATGACAGATCTGTGAAGAAAAGACAGTTAGTGACATCACCGACAACCTTCTCAGGGCAGGGCTGAATGTATCACAATCCATCATTAAAAAAAATTTCAAGTGCAGAAATGCCACATGTCTTCCTGGTCTTCCTCTGTTCATCAAAGCTCATCAAACTCAAGCTTTGGCATTTTGTTCTCAGATGCTTTTCTGCTCATTATGGTTGTAAAGAGTTGTTATTTGAGGTATTGTAGAGTCCTGTCAGCTCAAACCAGTCTGGCCATTGTCCTCTGATCCTCTCTCATCAACATGACATTTCCATCCACACTGGTTCACTGGATGTTAGGGGATTTTTTTCAACAATTTGTGAAATGTCTAGCAACTCGTGTAAAAATCCCAGGAGATCAAATTAATATTTGTTTATGGTTCATTTGTGGTTTCCCTTTAGAAAATATATTTTTTGCATCTGCCTAGGTAAGACTGCATGCCCCACATTATTTGAATATATACATTACCGGTCAAAAGTTTTAGAACACCTCCATTTCTCCAGTTTTATTGACATTTACACAGTTTAATGTCTCAATGTACTCTGAAATTAAAGCATAGAGCAAATAAACAATTGGAGATGAAAAAAATTATTGAATCATTTTGTTTAACAAAATTTTATCTAAATTTCTGACTCCTCAAAGTAGCCATCTTTAGCAGATATAACAGCTGAACGCAATCTTGGCATTCTTTCTACAATAGAAATCAAATATTGTTCGAAAAGCTCTTCCCAACACTGCTGCAGAAGTTCCCACAAATGTGTTGCACTTGTAGGTTGTTTTGCTTTCACCCTTCTGTCCAGTTCATCCCAACCAGCTCGACGGGGTTTAAGTCTGGAGACTGTGCTGCCATTCCATGATTTGAAGCCTACCGTCTTGTTACTTTTCTTCTAAGGTGGTTCTGACATAGCCTAGAGGTATGTTTTGGGTCATTATCTTGCTGTAGGATGAACCTCTGACCAACTACGTGTATACCAGAGGGTATTGCATGGCACTGCAAAATGCTGTGGTAGCAGTTGGGTTCAGGTGCCAATCAATCTGTGCAAGTTGCCGACTCTGGATCCAGCAAAAGTGCCACAGACCATCACGCTTCCTCCTCCATGTTTGACAGTTGGTGTCACACACCGAGGAACCATCATTTTGACGGCTAATCAGAGGTGTACAAAAACTCTGTGTGATGAACCGAAGATTTTGATTCATTGGTCCATAAGACCTTCTTCTAGTCTTCACTAGTCCACTGGCAGTACTTCATGGCTCAGACAAGCCTCGTTTTCTTATTTTGCCATCTTAGAGAACGGCTTTCTTACTGTCACTCGACCTGTCAAACTGCAGCTCGAAGTATTCTCTTCAAATTTGAAACTGAGACTTGCTTACTTCGACCAGTGTTAAGCTGTACTTGAAGAAGTTATCCTGTGAGCTGCCTATCACGCAAGCTGTTGACTCTCAGAAACTTGTCTTCTGATTCTGTTGTGGCTTTGGGTCTGCCAGACCTCTTCCAGTCAGCGTTTCCTCCAGTTTCCAAGTGCCTTTTGATGGTGTAGGAAACTGTACTAACTGACATGATGGTGTAGGAAACCGTACTTACTGACATCTATCTATCTATCTATCTATCTATCTATCTATCTATCTATATATACATACATACATACATACACACACACTGTATATACACAGTATGTTTCCAGTACATTTTAATATTATGGCTGATCGGTGTTTATATATATTTCCTACTTATTTCAAGGTTGTGAGGTCAGTTCCCAGCATCATAAAGCTGCCACCTTGGGGTTCTTGATCAATGCCATTTACCATCAACTGCTCAGTTGTAAGTCGCTTTAAGCATCTGTCAGTGAATAAATGTCAAATGAAATGAAAATGTAAAATATAATAGCCTTTTATTGTACTCCAGAAAGCCTTGTTGCTAACCAGCCCATTGTAATTATGACAACGGATGCACTGTTTATTCATTCAAGCATAGACTATGTTAGAGCAATGCAGACATTCAAAGAAATACTCACAGTAGAGAAGAACATTGTGAAGATGTAGACAGAGGCCTCAAGCAAGTAATGGCTGCGAATGGCGATGGCTACCGGTGGCACAAACATCAGGTTACTCAGACAGAGCAGCAGGGTAGACAGTAGCTGAAATCCATATGAATAAGCATCTGTATTGTCTGTACAGCCCCAGCCATCCCAACCTATGAGATACACACATTAAAAGATTAGTTTTGGTGTGAGTTTTCCAAAAGTCCCTACAAAACCCACTGTAAGTTCATTGGGAATGTTTCCCAGAATACAGCTTCATGATAAACTTTTGTCATAACAGACAGTACAATATACAGTGCCTGGCATAAGTATTCAACCCCCCTTGAACTTTTCCACATTTTGAAACTGTTAGAAATGGGAACTGAAGTGGACCTAATTGGCATGAAATGACATGAAGCTGCACAAAAAAATCAATATTGTTTGTGACATTACTTACAAATAAAAATCATAAAAGTTGTGTTTTGGATAAGTATTCACCCCCATTGTTTTGAAACTCCTAAATTAGTTCTCATAGAAGTCACATAATTAGTTGAATGGAGTCCACCAGTGGGCAATTAAAGTGTCATGATATCTGGAAGGCCCCAGATTCTGTTAGAAAACCTATCTAAACAAACAGCATCAGGAAGACTAATGAGCTGTCAGAACAAATATTGGACAAAGTTCTGGATATGTATAAGTCAGATTTGTTTATTAACAATATCCCAAACTTTGAACATGCTTTCAGAGCACCATTAAATCCATTTTTAAAACGTGGAAAGAATATGATACAACCACAAATTGACTTAGAGAGGACCATTCATCAGAAATCAGTGACCAGGTAAGGATTAGTTAAGGAAGAAACCAAGAGGCCAAGCGTAACACTTAACATCATGCTACCAGCACCATGTGCTCTCATAGTGATGAACAATGTTGGATTTCTGCAAAATGTAGAACTTTGTGGCAAGTCCAAAAAGTTACATTTTGGTCATGTTAGACCAGAGAACCTTTTCCACATGTTTGCTGAGTCTCCAAAATCTCATATAGATTTTTTCTCAGGACTCTTTTATAAAGCCCAGATTGGAGACTGGTGTCATAAGCCAGTCTATGGCTTTCCTGTAAACATCTCCCAACTGAGCTACGGATCTCACCAGCTCCTTCAGAGTTGGCACTGGCCTCTTGGCTGACTCTATGACTAATGCCCTGCTTAACCAGTCACTGACTTTTGGTAGACAGTCTTCTGTAGGCAGCGTCTTAGTTGTGCTGTATTGTTTTCATGTATTAATAATGGATTCAATGGTCTTCACGATGTCAAGATTCATATCACAATTGATAAGAAGGTATCCCAGACTGTATTTTGATAGATCCTTGGTCTTTGTGAGGCTGTTGATGCCACTGTATTATTTATCTATATTGCTAAACTTTAGCTACAGACATATGCATTGACAAACAGCTCCTTCATCATCCATACACACATGAACACAAACAAATAACACCTACATTGCTTGAACACCAAAACAAGAGAAGTACACACACATTTGCTGGCTCATTTATGTATCTTTGTGAACAGGTTCATAAATATAGATTGGATCCTGTAAGCCTGCTGTGATGTAAACGCTGTGGAAAATAGGCACATCACGGTCCTTTCTGAAGACACTCATTTTAATTATGGCTGTCTAATCAGTACAATTCCCAAACAAAATATCCCCCATCTCTCAGCTCAAATACGGATTGAGTGGAAAAGCAACGATCAGTTGGAGCTCTTTCAGACACTCAAAAAGAAAGGCTGTGCCTGTGTAAGGAATCAGAGCGCTCCTTCTTTAGATTAAAGAGAAAATGTTTCAATGCCAGTTGTTTGCCTACAAATATCCATTAAAATCGGAAGGGAGTTTATGTAACTGGTAATAGAAATCGCAAGACAGAATCCAGAGGGAGAGACAAAACATGAGACACAAGAGGATCCTTAATTGGAAGGTAATTGAGAGGCTTTGATTTGCATATTTCCCAGCATTACCCCATGTCCTGTAATTAAGCTACTATTTGATTTGTGATCCCTTATTCACAAGGTGAGATGAGTGACATACATGCAATTCAGTATTTAACTTAACCTGCCAATTATGCCTGATTGTCGTTTAACTGTCAAGTGGGTGATTATCATGAAATTAGGAAAGATTTTGGCGATTAACATCCCATTACCCTTTAAACTCATTGCAGTGCAAAAAAAAAACAGTGTTTCGATAAAGCTGTAAAGTTGGAAAAAAAAAAATTAAATGTGTCCCATTCAAAGATATTTTAGCTGTTTTTAACAATAATTCATAGTAATATACTGTATTTACGAATGGCTAGTAAAAAAAAGGCAAAAATAAGAGAACAAAAGACATTGGAAATGAACAGATGATAAACTTGAATAATTACTTAATAATATAAAGAAAGCTTAACATTTGAAACATGTAATCATGTAAACAACAATGGGACACAGTAGCATTTTCGCTTAGTTTGGTTCACACAAAATCCCTGCAAAACTTCCACTTTGGATCTCCACATTGAGCGTAGACGGGAGGTCAAATTACAGAGAAAATTGAAAAAATATCTGTATACATGTGGACAGGACCTAAGAAGCATTAAAATATCACAAGGAAAGTTGTTTAAAAGCATAAGATTGATCACCTGCTTTGCACTCGCATGCAGCGTACAAGTAGTTATTGGTGCGGAGGAGTTTGCACTGGCCATAAGTGCCACAGTCATTGATACATGGGGTCAGATAGGACCGAAGATACACTTCTGCAGTTATATTAGTGCATGCCTCAAACCTGCAAAGGACAACAATAAGGACATTAACACAAATTCACTGGACAGTATTGAAGAATATAAACTCCCTCTTGGGATTCTTTTAAGCCTCCTCTGACTTTGATAAAATGTCTATCCTGAAAGTAGCTGGGCAACATGGGAAAATCAGTCAAACTAGATGAAAAGTGGCCTAACGTTTAAAGGCATCTTTTTTTTGCATTCTCTGAAGTTGCTCTAGAGGTGGATATGGAGGTATATTCCCCAATGTTATCAAAGACTTTCTGTTGGCAATCTGAAATTGTGGTCTCAAACTTTAGATGAACTCTCTGTCTCACTGGCTAATTTGCATTAATGTTTTAAAGTGCCAGAACAGTTTTAGCATGGTAGCTGTCAATATAGCACTGTATCTGAAAGGCTTCAGAAGAATGTATACCAGTACTGCTCAATATTCAATGGCAGTCACATGCGGAAAGTATTATCTGCATTTAAATTCATGTCTCTGAAGAAAAAAAGTGTGGCCTATATGCCTCTTTAAATGTGTTTGGATGTGGAGTTGGAGATGGGACTGGGATCTGTTAAACTTACCCGTGCTCTGTGGAACGTAGAGATCTGAGGCTGAGATACCAGGTGCCGGTCTGGGGGTATGGGATCCGCAACTTTGTAATGTTTGTAGTGGTGTTCACGGACAAAAGGAATCCAGAAACGGACTCTGTTAGGAGGTAAGACCAACGACAGAGGATAAGAAGAGAAACTTTTTTTTTGACATTTGTTACAGTTATGACATTCCTAAATATTCAAAAGGCAAAAATGTTGTAAGCTAATGAGTTACATTTGCCAAAGTTCGAAGAAGAAAAGGAAATTTGATTACATTTTGTAATTGATTACATTTTATTGTCTGTGAATATTAAAAATATGAATTTTTAAAGGCAACTTGCTTGTCCTCAAAACACAGGGGTTAAATATGTGGGAAGTGCTAATTCTTTCATACTGCCATCATTTTGGGAACAATATGGTTTGGTTTGTGTGTTATTAGATAGAATTCTCAACACTGACTTCAGGGAAATGTGAGCAAAAGAAGTATTGTTATAGGTGTGGCAGTCTGGGAAAATCGTCAGATGTCTCTACAACTAAATTCTGGCAAACAGCCAAAAATGACAAAAACATTATATGTTGATATTCACATACACGCATAGTAAACATGAATATAAATTATGTGGAAATGTTTATATTAATGTTTAACCTTGCCTGGGTGATCTGTCTGGAAACATTGTGTTTGGTTATGCGGTCAGTTTTACAAATACAGTATTAAAGCAGTTAGTCTGTCTAAATATGTCTAAAATTTTAAATGAATATTAAATTAATGAATTGTGTAATCTATATTTCATATATTTACAATACTAGAGGCCATCAATTGGTGGAGCAAAGTATTTCAGAACGAACAGAGTACTCAAAATATTACCGTAGCAGAGCTGACAAATACATGAAAAGAAAATATGCCTGTAGTTTGCGAGTCTAGATTTCTAAACAAGAACCAGCTCGGCTAGCCGATCTTCTGCTGTGGCTTATCCAATCACGTGGATTTCTGTAAAATATTCAGCTGACGGAAGCTCACAGACAAGAGACTACCTACAGGGATAGTAAGATTAGTTCAGAAAGGGAAGAGCTTTCACAGACATTTTATTTTATTTAATCTCTCTGGTCTGATAAGAGAACTGATGTCATGGCTAGTTTAAAACAACCATGAAAGACAAAAACAGAATGTTTAAAGACAAATGGACGAAGAATTAAATGTTTATTCTCCACTTCAAGTTCAAAACAAAGGTCTCAACAGTTCAAAATATATGGCTCTAGTCAAAATTGGTCATGTGAAGCACCACTACAAAATAAAACAGTGACATTTTCTTATTTAGAGCCATGAACTAATGAGAGTCGAGATTTTCAGAAGCATCGCAGCACAAAAATGATCATTAAATGGTAGTGCGAGAATCACGTTGAACACTCTCCCTGTTGAGATGATCCTAACTTTGTGATGATTTTGGAAAACTCAGCCTACTAATTGTTAAGCTTTAAAACGTAACTGTTTCAGCTTATCTGGTCCTTTGTCAGATATATATATATATATATATATATATATATATATATATATATATATATATCATTATTGAATCATCAATATCAATACTGAATCATCTCTGTGTTATTTATTTCCTCATTTATTATTTATTTGCATAATTGGGGCGAAGCACATAGAATACAGCTCTTACCAGACTCGCACTTGATGGAGGAGTTGTCTCGAAGGGCCAGCGGCATTCCATGATGCAGGCATCCAAACACAGTAATATTCTCCCCTTTCACTGAGGACTTTGGAAAAGATATGTGTGTGTGTGTATATATATATATATATATATATATATATATATATATATATATATATATATATATATATATATATATATATATATATATATAAACATTCAATACAGGAGCATCAGAGAATACATACATACATTACAAACACTGTGATGGCATCTGTGCTGAATGCATGCCTTAATGCAAAATTGGCAAAAGTCAATGAATAACTACTTTGATATTTTCAGATATTTTACACAATAATAATGAAAGACAGTGTTAAGCTAGAAGCACTGTGGGATGCTGAGGGCTATGGGGGAGCAAGTGGCAGCATATGCCCTCTGAACGTCTGTAGCCATCTGAAAATAGAGATGTTCATCCTTATATCTCCCTTGGCACATGAATTATAGAAAGGGCTCAGCACAGAAAGTAAGACAGAGAAAGAGAGAGAGAGGGGGGGAGAGAGAGAGAGAGAGAGAGAGAGAGAGAGAGAGAGAGAGAGAGAATGTGAGCTAGCAGAGAGAGGCATGTCCTTTTTAGCTAATCAGAGTTATAACTCATATGCTGTAGGCTTTAAACTGTCTGGAAGATGTAGTAAAGAATTTTTAATAATCGAGTTCCTTGTGTTTTTGCTGCACAACAACAAATGATTGACCCTAAAAAGAAGTCGCTTGTGCCAGATGGCAAAAAGTCAGTCATTTTTTAAACCATCCACTGATTCCACTGGGTCCAGGATCGCTGAGGTACGTCCAGAGCCAGGTCAAGGTTAATATAAATGTGAAGATAGAGATTTTGGTGTTATTCTTGACTCTGATTTGACATTTAAATATTTCTCGTACATTGCCTTTTAGATGACTCAACCTCACACTATGTAATACTCAATATCTGAGTCATCCTTTTGTTATTTGGTGTTACTATTGTAAAGCCTCAATTTAAAATAACCTAAAACACAGAGTGTTCAAAGGACAGAAGCTGTATTATACCACAAAAAGGAAGTATAATTACACTAGGTGCCTACTTTATCCATCCATTTTATGTACCGGTTATCCTACACAGGGTCACAGGGAACTCGGGGCAACCTACAATGCATGTCTTTGGACTGGGGGATGAAACCAGAGTACACAGAGGAAACTCCAATAATAGGACAAAAACTTTTCTGTTGTACCACTCGGGAGCCTCTAAACACTAAATATTAAACAGTTTTTGCATGTAAATCATAGTACACTTTAGCTACAAAAAACATTTTAACACTATCATGTCATCACTATCGTAATGCACCGGAGTTTTCCCAATTCATTGGGGTTGTTCTTATAAGTATATAATCAATATCTTTCAGTCTTTGAAAATTTTAATAGTTCAGATTGAGTAATTTCTAAACTCTAGATA
This sequence comes from Ictalurus punctatus, assembly GCF_001660625.3. Classification (NCBI taxonomy): domain Eukaryota; kingdom Metazoa; phylum Chordata; class Actinopteri; order Siluriformes; family Ictaluridae; genus Ictalurus; species Ictalurus punctatus. The sequence continues at coordinate 11,968,851 of NC_030437.2, read as the reverse complement.
TGTCCACATTTGCATTGATTTAAACAATGACAACACGTGCTGTCATGAACATTTACCTCAAGTTCATGTCCACCCTGCTATGCCTGGTTAATGGCTGATATGTTTTGTGTAATGATATTACATTCAGGAAGAGTCTAATTTCATGAGATATATCCTGTCCACTCTGATATGAAAATATGAGAAAATTCAGTAAGGATTTATAATTACAAATCAATCATATAAAAAAAAAAACATTCAAATTAGTAACTGATTTAACACTTAGTACACCGACTTCCTGCTACAACCAACCTTATGTCAGTATGTCCATTCCGTTCTGATCCATCTTGTTGGATGGACTATAACAGGGTGGGCATTGTGACATAAAGTTGATCTTTACACAGTGTGTGATCATTTGGAAGTAAAAATGCATCAAATATTATGAACAACCCTTAATAAGTTATTATTTATCTGGCAGTATAAGTAAATAACAAGTTAGCTGGTTAGTATATTTTACGTTACGTTACATATTTTACAGTTAGTCAATTATGGAGCTTCTTTTTGAGAAAGTGTACAGAGAGTAACTGGAATAAAAGCTGATAATATGTGTTCTGACTCTGTCGCCACATGCCAGTTATCTTTCTCTTAAACCATATGTGAATCTTGTAAAGCACTAAAACCTCAAACAGAAATATCCAAAGTGGTGTTGTCATTCTATTCATTCATCACCACATTCATAACAGCTTGCCATTTACCATGTTCTCTGTTGATACTGTGCCAAGCACCTGTGTTGATTTGGCCACAGACCAGACTCCAATCTAGGAAGTACTTTTTCAAAAAATGACTGATGGCTAGTAGGTTTGAGCTTAGGGTACTATTTGGCCGTCATTCAAATCGCCCTCATAATTAACAAGCAACATGAAGTGTTTGCTCTGATTCCGGAGTTGGAAACACCGCAGGATAATGTCCAAATCGGCCTCCAAGTGGGAAAAACACAATTACTACAACATGGCTCACAAGAGGTCTTGCAAACCGCCAAAGCTTATCACAGGCAGGAACCAATGGTTACTGTCCTCTGCTTCTTAATGTTACTTATGTATTTAAATTACACGACAGACACTGGCTGGCTTTGCTGTGTAAGAGCACAGCAGTAGATGGCTATGCTTTTTAGTTTATGTTTTGTTTTGAGCGCTGGTTTGTAGTCACCTCACTTATGGTTTAAGACTATAGGCTAAAAAATTAAAGATAGAATTCACTTTTTTATCAGTTTAACTGAAACTGTGCTGCATGTGTTTTAATGTTTGACTTTTGTTTTGTCTTCAGTCCTGTCTCCGCTCCTTTCTTGTCATTGGTTTATTTCAAATATGTTTGCACCTGTTCTTAGTCTTAGCCCTTTATTAGTGTATTTATACCCTCATGTTCCTTTTGTCTAGTGGTGAAGTCTTGTTCTGTTTCTGTATTAGTCCATTTTTTTACTTACAGAATGCTAGCCTTATTGTTTTTGTTGATGGATCTCCCTAGTTTAATATTGACTCCTGCGTCATACTATGGCCATGATTCTTGGATTGCTCTCAATAAAAATACCCTGAATATTCACATCCTGCCTCTGAGCACACAGTACAGAGTCTTAGAGGGCTTTCACACTGGCGGTTTAGTGGGAAACAGAGCACAGTTTGTATGACAAATTGGTAATGTGAAAGCTGTCACACAGACTGGGAAGTGCACCGCAGTACCGAACCTGAGACTACCTGTAGGAGGTGCACTGTGATGATGTAAGATGCACTGGGGTTCGATAGAATCAAGTGAGTCTGAAACCAGACCAACACTGCAGGGGGCGCAGGGAACAATCACACTCGGATTCAGACCGCAGCGAACATACCAAGTGTGAAAAGCACCTTACAATGCATTGTAGTCTATTTAATTCTAGCTCTACCGTGTCATTTTAGGTTCAATTATAATTGCTGCTCTAATTATCCAGATCTACTGTGAACCTGACCAGGATAAAGTGGTTACTGAAGATGAATGAGTGAATAATTATCACCTACAAAAAAAAAAAAAACAGACAGCTTTTTTATTTTTTCCGCTGGTGTGATTTTCATCACAGCAGATGGAATCAGAGACAAAGTTGAAAAAAAATAATAAATAAATAAAATAAAATATAAAAGCCTACGTTTGATGTTTTTTTTTTTTTTCCTGGTGAGCTTTTGCATCAATCAGGTGATGGATGAGATCTCATCATTTCTAAATGGACTAAATAAAAAGGGTGACTAGTCCTAAAATGTAACTATGTCTATCTCTATATCTCCCTGTCACGCTTCGAATCTTTTAGCTATGAATTACTGGATTGTGTGTAATTAATGAAGAAGGTGACAAAAGCCCTTCATGGCTCATGAAAGGACGGCGAAAGACACAGCGATGATCTTCCATTTATCATTGTATATGGTGGGATCCAGATTCATTAGGCTCTAGACATTTACACAACCCTTTTAGGTGCATTTCCACTTGTTAAGTCAGCAAAGAACTACTACTACAGACAAATCCGAATCTACCATAATGAATGGAACAGATATTGATATTATTATTCCCCAGAAGCTTTACTTCAATGGAAGGATTTTCTGTTGTTAAGAGCAAGATTTCTACACAATATATGCGAGCATGTACATATAAGCGAGCATGCCCTTAATGAGATTGTATGTACATTTTACGAATGATCAATTTATGAAAATAAAAAACATGAAACGCTGTGTTCTACAAGACGACAGTAATTCATGTACACAGCCATGACCTATAATGTGTCACTTTATACATGCACTATTGATCTGTAAAGCGTTTTGATGTAAAGGAAGAATTGTCAAGGTACACTGGCCCTGGGGGAATTTTTTTTTTTTTTTTCAAATTTAACAGTAAAATCCACAGAGGAACCTATAGCATGAAGTTATTAATTTTCACCATTAATACCGTAAAACTGACTATTTAACCATTTTTTGTTACTTATGATAATAAAGCAGCTGTGAAAGCTTATGAACTAAAGCCCTGGTTTACTGAAGGTTTGTGTGTGTGTGTATGTGTCAAACACACAGGAAGACGAGGCTTGGATACAATCCTAAGGCAGGTTTACGTAGTAACTAAATCATCCACGATCCAAACTCAAAGTAAAAACAAAAGAAGAACAAGCAAAGTTCAAATCATAGTAAACTGTAGGCTTAGCAAAGAGGAAAAATCAGTAAAAAAGTCCCAAGTGAAACAAAGAACCTAAAGCCACCACAAAGGGGAGGGGGGGGTAATCAAACTCCACTTGCAAGACTGGTACTTGGATCAGTGTGTGCATTTAGAAGGCAGTGGTTAATAAGTACTGGAGGTGTGACTCGGGTGACTGGGGAGATTGTGGTGTAAAAACATACGTGCTGTAAAAACATACAAAAAAAACATACACGCTGTTTTCCATAGTCTATAGAGGACTGCAGCTTTTATATGAGCACAATAACACATGTCTGTTTTGTGTGCTTGGCTTAATGAATATTCATTTTGGAGCATTTCTACCTAAATGTGCAAAGTACAGGGTGGAGCCCGCGCAAAAAGATTCATTTAGCATCAGCAATGTGATTTGCTAAGCCTGAAAGCCAATTTAGGAACAGGGATTTTGTGCACAAATTGGTACAACTGAAGAGCAGGTATTAAATTAGCAAAAGTCCATTTTTTCTCCAGTTGGAAAAAATATTATTACCATTCAGTAGTTTTAAAAATGAAATGGGCAAGTTTATCAAAATTGTGCCTAAGAATATTTAAAATAATCAGAAAGTTTCTTCAAATGATAAATAAATATTACCACAGCAAAGGTCTCATATTTGATGTTCACTACACGTTCATGTTTCTGCATTTAAACAAAGGTTTTTCCTTCACATGTACCTTCTTAATAAAAACACACAGTCTTATTTTGTTTTCATGCATTATTTAAAAAAAGTTTTATTCATTCATTTATTTATTTATTTTTACAAATCTCACCGCCTTTAATTAGTGATATACTGGACGTGCAATTATGTCACGATTTAGTTTTGGTTTTACTTTTGAAGGAGTCTCTTAGAGAGCTTAACTCACTGCAGATATCAAGAATAAATAGCACAGACACAAACCTAATTTACATATTGTTTCCAACCCCTACTTTGCACTTGACATAATTCATGCAATTATTGTAAATCACCAGCAGCATACCCACTTTTTGTGTGTGCAATTTATCCCATGCACAGGAAAATTAGCTTGTGTTATTTGAGATCTTAGTAAATCAGCTTTAATACAAAGCGTTAATCACTGCTCATTGTACAAGTGCTCTGTTTTTCTTCTACATATTGAAAACTGAGGCTGACTCATGCCAGCTCATATGTCTCAAATGTCTTGGTCAGAGCTCAGCTCTTAATCTCAATCCTTGTCTTGAAGAACATAATTATCATGAGAGCATTGGGTCCTACAACAGTAACCTAAGATCTCATGCAGCTCTGACAAGGCATAGGGTGTCAGGTTTGGCTTCAAACTGTCCACAAGAGCCACTCAAAGCACTCTGGGGGAACATTTCTATTCCCTTCCCACACATACAGGCACGTCGACTTATCTTCACAGAGAATTGTCTCTCGCGTGTTTTGTCTCTCTCTCTCAGCCATGCACTCAAAGCCAAGGGCCAGTTTTTTTTGTTGTTGTTGCTTTTGCTACAGCTCATTAGCCCATCTCCACCCTTGTGGCATTCTGCCTAGCATGAACGGCTGTTTGAGGACAAATCTAGTGCCTTGTGGGAAAATATATTTGTGTGTACATACAGTGTGTGAAGGATTCCTCATGTTTATATTAGGGTTAAATACTCTTTTTACATTTTACATTAGTTCACAAAGTGAAAAAAAGCTTTAGGAGACTGTATTTGATGGAGAGAAATGACGAGAAATGATGAGACATGAGCAACAGTCAAACCTTTCTCAGATTAGTTCAGTTTAGATCAGTATGAGCCCAAGAGATGGGCAATTCAGGCTAATACTGATCTACGAATGATTGACGATTATACTGTATATCATTGAATCATTTGCATTCACTGGTATACTATAATGAAATATATTAATATCCAGTGATCATAAAATATTGCTTTCAATAAGGACCACCAATTATATCCAGCTCCAAATATATTTTATTAGGGAAAAAATGTGATGGTGAACACTAGGGGTGTAACGTAATGTATCTGTATCTTTAGCTTCTGTTTCATGCTTCTAAAATAAATGTATCTCTTTTTCAATTTCAACCTGGATGTGGATGTGACAGTTTCTCACAGTTCAAAACTGGTTTAAACTACAGATGTGCAGGGGGCTATTTTTGTTCACAGCTATTTATTTGTGTTACTGAGTATGGTCTTCCTTTGTCTTGTGAGCTTCATATATTACTTGTTGTTGTTGTGGTTGTGTCACAATGCACACTTCTATCAACAAGATGGAAGTTCTGACACACTTTCTATATATATAAAAAAAAATCTAAAAAAAAAAACAAAAAACAAAACATCTAATAATAATAATAATAATAATAATAATATCTGTATTTGTATCACGTAATCTGTTCAGTCCGAATAATGTATTCATATTCAGTTACGTCCCTACCCTTATGTGAGCTTTGGATAAATACATAACTTGTATGTCCAATTTCCAGACATTTCTCTTGTACTTAAAAATTTTTTTTTTTTAAAAAGCTTTTCTTCCTTTTGTTGCTTGACTGTCCTAATGTTTTAAATCAGCCACCTCAGAGTACCTATTTACCTAACCTTTCTGATAATTTACCTGAAATTGCACAGGTGTCATCCCAGTAGATAGCTACCTCCACTAAGGATTACAACTCTGGCTTGTGTTCACACTTTATACCAGAAGATGTTGACTAATTTTCGACAACAGTAGTACCAGCTGCAACGCAAATCACTGGTTTATACTAATAAATGTTTAATATATAATATATTTAAAAACTTTTAATGTAGACATTGAGACTTAATCTAAGCCTAAAAAAAACATTATTGAACAAATAAAAATGTATAACTGGTGAACTTTCAGTAAGGCGACATTTATTAACAAGCAAACCAAAAAATTAATTTTATTTTTTTAATCAGATCAATATGTAATAAATAATTTTACTTCTTTTTTTTTTGTTTGTTTGTTGTTGTTTTTTTACGTATTGAGTTTTGCTGCTTCATGCGTAAAATTTGGGCTTTCTATGACATATGAAACTTTGCATAATCTCCTCTGAAAACACAATCAGGCTTGTGAGTCACATGGTAAAGCAGTACGCAACATGGGTATTGTCAATTGACAGCCTAAAACCTATCCACATTTTGAAAATACCTGCATTACCGTACTGCACTGCCATATGACTTCGAAGCCTGATTGCGTTTGCAGAGAAAAGAAGTTTCATGAGCCTGGTGAGTCTAATGTCAGGAAAAGCACAAATGTTTTACATATGAAGTGGGCTATGCTCAATACAGTATGTTTAAAAAAGAGGTCAAATAATTAATTACATATCAATCCTATTCAAATAGTGTAGAAGTAGAGATGGACTTGGTTAAATTACTTTGGTGCAGAATGTGGCATACAGAGGATTTGAGTGAAAGTTTGATTTTCGCTATGCAACACGTGCTTGTGAATTATGCTTGCAGAAAATTCATATTCAACATATAGAAGCTGCTTCAGATAAATTGCATGCAAATGGTCTTTTTTTCTGTGAGAGTGGGTTGTAAAAACTACCATGTTGACAAATTGCTATGGAATAAAATACTTACTGGCTATGCTGTTATAGCGATATAATCAACTTGAGGGTGCTACCGGTATTGCACAGTTCTATAAGAGCACGCTCCATTGTATTTTATTTCTTACATATACCATGATCTGGGGAAGCTACCACTCGTCCTGAATACACATAATAGCTAAAGTTATTATTCCCACAAGAGGTTGCTTTGAGCAGAATGATTTCAGTTACAAAAACTATGATATTCAGTCCAATGAGTTTTGCAGCAAGTCCAGAGTTTAAACAGTACATTGTTGTTTTTTATAGAAACTTTATGACAATTTTTACTAAGGCCAAATTTCATCTCTTTGAGGCTTAACTGTGCCTACAAATAATGACTTTTTGCTTTCCAAAATAAAATCAGCAATTCCTGGGAACTACATTTCCAGGAGCAAAAATGATTTACAGAGTATTCTTCTCTTCTAGGCGTGAGGATGTCTTGGTAGTGGGAGTCAGATAGCCGTGTCCTCCACTGATTCCCTCTTCCCCCATGTATTACAGCCCCATTACCATTGCACTATATGTGGTCACAGGCTAACAACCTTCTTTGACAGTTCTGCTTGGATAACACTGTTACTGAAACGACTGAAATGTCAGCATACAGAGGTTAATCAAGAAGAGGACAGAGAGTGTTGTGAAGTGCAGTGAGTTTCATAGAGACGCAGGGGGGGGGATGGGTTCTTGGTGGCTCTTCGTGGTCTGCTGTTTATATGGGTCCTTATAGGCATACACAGTCAGGAGTGTTTTTTCTAAAAGAACTTTAACATATATCTCAGAACTGACATTAGTAGCCCCTTTGTTAACAAACAACAATAGATGTCTGGACTAATGTGTGATTTTGGCAGCAATTTGAATTTTTATGTTTCAACCATTTACAGCAAAACCACACTGATTAGCTTCGATCAAGAACACCGTACCATAATGTATACAATATAAAAAATAAATAATTTTACTGATAATCTCCAGAGATTTATGAGCATTGTGGATCTGTTTACTTTTGTCTATCCATTATCAATCATATCTAAATGGTGTCGCTTCATGTGTTCCTTTAGATCCTTGTTCTTATGGGCTTCTTTCCTGTCACGATTCATCCGCCAGCCATCTCAGTACAAAATGCTTTTCAGGAAAAACAGTTGATGCACAACCTATCTGATAGTTATTTTGCCCAGATCTGCAGGCATTTGAGCCAAAAAGCTCATCTCTAGCTATAATAGGAAAGTGTAATGAGGTTGCTACTTTTTTTATGACAGACCAGCTGTGCCGACAAGCAAAGTGAGAATGGGCTGTCATCATACCACCATTAACCTTGACTAAACTGAAAACATTTAATTGAGTTTTTTGGTCAAGTCATCAGTCAGTCGTGTTAACATTCCAGTTCTTACATGACGTATTGATAATGCTTTCAAAACCGGTCTGTTAGTCCTATTCTAATTCTATTTATTCAACTTTCTGATCACAAGCCCTGACTCCAGCAAAGCCAATAGCCCAAGGTCGGAAGCACAAATGGTTCCCATTAACTTGCTTGCTCATAAACCTGTACAACGACATCCATCACTTCACCGTCCTCGCGAGATAATTCCTAGTCGACAGCATATGGCAGCAGGCGGAAATCATTTACTTTACAGCACCCACTCAAGAGACTAGTCTTTACTTCAAATTTAAAACAGGCCTTTTTACAATGCCCGGTTCTACCATTAAAAGACAAAGAGAAAGGCTAATCTACAGCTAGCTTCTAAAGTGCTGATTGAGGAAAATGACTTTTTAGCTCGCTGACACGGGTCGTTTCACCTCCATTGGCTTGTCCAGAATTACACAGGACCGTTTCTAATTACACCCTTTTTCAGTTGAACAAGTTTGACTACAACAGTGGAAAATCAGATTCAGGATTATGTGTAGCAAATATGACATCCTTTTATTCAGAATGACTGTGCTGGAGAACAGCTCTTAAATGTTTCATTTAAATGACAGCATAGTCCTAGATTATGTATTGCTTTTAAAAATGTGGCTTGTCTTATGCTTGCTTGCTTTCCGATTGGAAATATGTGGTAGAAACATAAAATCATACCTGAATAGAAAAAAAAAACATCCATTAGGGTATGATATAAAAGATGTTTAGACATCTTTAGACACTTCCAAAATTCTGGATTTTATGCTTTTTTAAAAAATTTTTTTTAAATAAATAACTCTATTCACTGGCTGCACTGGTTCCTCACATTTCCCTTGCCAATAGGACTGCATGAGACATCCATTAATGCCTGTTAATGGCATCTTCAGTAGCAAAAAAAAAAAAACAAGTGAAATGTGGAAGCATTTCTGTGACTGAATATGCACAAGTTGGTCAATAGATCGTTCTTCCTATGCCATGAGACCTTCTGAAGCTTTCTTCTGAAAACCAAATCAAGGAAATAGTACATTTCTATTATGCTGCGTTGTTTTAATGATATACAGTATATAATAATAATATAATATATTATTATAATGATAATAATAGTATGATTGTGACATTTGCTGGAGCACTCTTCAGGTGTTACGCCACTGCAGCAATGGGAACTGGTAGGCACTTACTTAGTTGCTAACATTTGTTATTAATTAGACTAAGGTACAGAAGTCCTCATCGACCCACATAGAGTATATTGCTAAAACTCTCAACAGGCCTAACCCTGGTCTTTGATATTCTACACATGCTCTTTTAGATCTGTTCTCGCCATTGCAAGGGAAATCAGAAGAACTGAATTATTGAAGCTTTAATATTTCAGCCACATGAGATGTCTCAGAGAACATAGGCGTATCAATGATACTTATACTATCTGAAACAGGGCATGTACCTGTATTTTAAGGAAGTCAGAAATTTATTTATTTATTTATTTTTGTGGGGGGAAAAAAACACATGACTGACAAACATGCAAACATGCACAATGACTATGTTTTGAGCTATAGTTAGGAACCAGAGAGTTGAAAGAATAAACCATTTCATCACAATGACAGTTATTACATTTTATACCACAGTGCTGTTGAACTGTTGATTCTGTTTGGCAAGACAGCTCTGACAGTAGCGCTGGCTGTAATTCCAGTGACAGGTTTATATTAATCATTTCTACAGTCACAGCTCATTCACAGAGACTTGTATGGCGGATGCGGCACATTATCTAAAGCTAATGATCAATGGATTAAAAAAGTGTTTCTATTTCACAATGAAAAGTGAGGTTTTCAGTAAGGAGACATTTATGGGAGGAGTCTTCAGTGTCTGCACTTTGTAACATTAAATATTCTGCTGCAGGAAAGTTTTCTGGACAGAGAGTTTTTGATTTCTCGGTAACATGACAAGCTGTGTTTTTTATCCTCTTATCTTCAAGAGAAAGAAATAAAATAAATTTTTAAAAAAAACAGGCTAGTGAGGGAATTGTTAATAGCTGCTGTAAGGTAAATGATAACAGGCACTAGCTTATCTTGTGGATGTTCCACAACATTAGATGCAATTATTAATGGTTAAAAATCTCTCAAAGATGTCATACATTAATAAACTAAAAATTGGAATCATTGGCAAATTGCTGTGGTATAACAGGACGTGCTTTTATAGGAAAATAATCAACTTTTGGTGGTGGCAACACACATGCCTTTACTCTAGCAACTAGTCCATGTTAGAACATTCTGGTGCCAGTGTGTATAATACCCTGAGACATGGATGAGGAAAAAGTCTTACAGTAGCTACTGTATGTTACAGAATTCGATTTTTGGTGCATTTTAATATGTAACTCTGTTAAGGATTCATAATTACCATGAGGGGAAAAAAAGCAGAAACAATAAACTGCCACACAATTTGCTTTCTTTTAGATCTACAATGAATGTCAGTTTTTGTCATTTTGGCATTTTTCCAACTCTAAGGTTGGCAATTTACAAGTCAGCTATTGACGTAAACAACATGTGAGTACTTCCATTAGCAACTGTTTTGAGATAATAGGACAGCTATGAAAGATTTAACATTTAATATTTTAGAAATCTTTACTTACCACATTGAGTTTGAGCTCCATGTTTAGAACCCCTCCGCTGTCCAGAACTGGCATCAGATTAATGGCGAACACTGCTGCCCGGTCTGGAGGAATAGAAATGTTGGGCCCAAAGAAGATATAGAAGTGCACAGAGAAGGTATCCAATTCATTGCGTAATGTAGGTCGGATTGGCCAGCACTTATTGGTGTCAGCAGTGGGAGCCAAGTAGATGATGCTGTTCTCGGCCTTCAGAAATGGACTCTGATCCGAACCATTCTGTGCCAGGTTGGGCAAGCTGGCAGCCGGGAGTGTTTCCGACAGAGAAAAGCCCATCGCTGTGCCAAATGACTGGGGCATATTCATGGCAGATGAGCCTTTAGTGAGGCTCGGCTTGGAGCAGTCTAAAGGGAGCGGATCAGAGGAAGGTTTCAGGTTGAAATTCATAACATGTGCACTGATTGAGTATGAAAATGATAAGGGATGACAAAGAAGCAAAGTAAATGTGAAATGAAGATGTTGCAGTCTCTAAGGAAAATGTGACAGCGTGATCTAAGCATACAGGTCTGAGCAAGGATAAAGTATCTACCTGTCAATCTTCCACATCCGTGAGCTACATTTCCAAGCTTGATCACCATAGGAATATCTAAATTTTTCTTGTCTAATTATCCAGACTCAATTCAACTCCAACTGTACTTTTCTGATTGCAATTTTTTTTTTGCTGGCGTGGGTGTGTGCATTATGTACGTATTGTGTATTGAGAACATTAGAGTGCCTCAAGCGCAGTAGGGCTTCCTGCAATGGAGAAGCCAAAGCATATCAAACCAAGCAGAGAACTGTTGGTTATTGAAAAGTTTAAGCATTTCCCTCACACTAATAAACTGTCTTAATGGCTTATTTCCAATCCTACATCAATAATCACTGATTTAGATTTTGAAAACATACCAGGCAGGATTTCAGTTCTACAGAAAAATCTAAACTTAGCTTTGTTGTCTAGGTTACGTTTGGTTTGATTAACTTTTGAGATTAAACAGTTAGTAAGTAAGTAAGATTTATTCATGTAAGCACATTTAAAACAACTCACTTTGACCAATGTCCTATACATCACATGAAATAGTAAAAAATATAAAATAGTATTAAAACTAAAACAAATAAATAATACATTATAAAAACACATAAAACAAATGCATCAGATGATCACCTATCAAACCTGATCAAATCAGTGGTACTTTTGCTTGAACATTCTTTAGACCACCCAATTTAAACAAGATACATTAATGCTTGTTTGAGAAACAGGTTAATACATTTGCTATTTGCAGCTTAAAATAATCCAAAAACAACTGCATGAACTATAGCTACACATAACTGTTAATGCTAGACACATTCCTCTTATTTAAATATATGAATATTATTTAATTAGAAATAGTTTAAGGAATATGTGACCGGTATCCTGGGAAGCATCTGGCTATTAATACTGTTTCTGGATATTAATAAATAATAAATGATTTAATCTTAATTCAAAATGGACAGATCTCTACCCAAGACTACAGGCCCAATAGTAAACCATTAAACCAGGGGCATTGAGGCTATAAAAATCAGAGCGAGAAACAGAGGACCTGTCATATCTGAAATAAACCTTCATTAGTATGTTAATTGTATTCCATTTAGCCAGTGTCTCTGATCAAATCAAGCCATTCTTGCACTCCTCCAAGATTATTGCCAAGCCATTGGAAAATGATAATGGGCCGAGGCATGCAATTAGAGATTTTTGTGTAGATCTGGGGTACCAGAAGCATCAACAAGCGGACAATCTCTGCATCCCAACCAGCTGGACACTTTTCAGCACATGTGACACCGCAGGTGGTTCTGCAGGAGGACTACACGTTGCTTCTAATGGTAGGTTCTTATTGCAACTCCAAGACTAAAAAAGGAAAGTATAACTTATCTGACACATCCATTTGAACTATGAATCATAAACGATAAGTGAAAAGTGTATCCAGGAAAAAATGGTGTCAGTACTGTATAATTGAAAACGAAGCAACCCATGCCACAGGAGCTCACAGTATTTATAGCAGTTGATTTTTTGAGAACTTTCTTTGCTTTAGTAGAGTCAAGAAAAGATGGTTTGTGCAAATCTTTGAGACACTGCCTTAATCACAACCCTCTGAAAGCAAAGCTCAATTTCACATTCCCACTAGATGTTTGCTTTCAAACAAAGATGAACATATTGCTGTGCCAGTGGGAGTGCTCGCTGACATTTTCGGCTCTTCCTGCAACTCCATCGTTTGGATGTGGACACAATGGCAAGACAAAAAAGCAACGATTACAAAAAAAAAAAAAAAAATAGTTCAAGATAGGGGGTACAATATGAAAGTATTTTATTTTCCATGATGTGCTACTCCCAGACCTCATTAAACTCTTATTTCTCCAGCTTTCTCTCAGTGTAGCCTTGCCATCCAATTGTCCACCTCTGTTCTACAGATATTGCAGGGTAATAGGTGCTCAGCATTTGTCTACAGGAATGGCATTCACCACAAATAAGCAATAAATATTTGCAGGGAAAAAGTCACATGACCATCCAGATCCAATACAGCACTCACATTCCCTTCCTTCGAAATAACCAGCATCGTCTCACATCTGAAGTTTCCTTATGCCTTGTGGAAATTTATTGCAAAGCTAGCATCTGTTGATGTAAATATATGCAACGCTGCCTTGCTTGATCAAAGTGTGCTTTATTGCTTCAGGCTCAGGACTAATACAACACGAGTTTAACAATGCACTGCTGTAAGTTTTGCTACACACAATAGCGAGATACAAAATAACACAAAAGTGAAAGTGTTGCCTGTTGACGTTAAAGTCAAAATCCTTATAAAAGTATGTTAAAACTTAGTATCTTATATATTCAAGTGTTTAAGAAATTCTAGCACCTGACACACTTACTCTATCCTTCATTAGTTCTAATTAAATGTTGTTCACAGACCATGAAATAAGCAACACTGTGTGACAATAAAGGCTCACACCACCGGCAGTAAGTGCAGAGATAGAACACAAACTACACTATCATCAACTTTTTTCCACTATCAATTACAAAAACTTCAGTACTGACTGACCAATGACAGCACTTTGGATATGAGATTAGATGAGTACAATTTAATTGAAAAAGACCTGTGCTTGTAAGCAGTGTGGACAATCACAATCTCAGCTTTTTCTGTCATTCAGACTTTTGCTTGTACTTTACAACTAGTACACTAGATCCACCATCATAGTACCACATATTACTGCCTACCATGTGATTACTGCTTTGCCCTATTGATGACTTCCTCTTTCATCACACGGGGCACCAATAAAACCCAAGTGAATATTATCTTTTGGCAGGTAATGAGAGAAGTGCTGAACCTAATATAGATTTTAAAGCAGTGTGTGAAAAGAGTGTATAATGTCGGTGAGATTAACAGGCCAATAAAATGTCTGAGTATGGGCAGGTGTGTAGCTGTAAAGCCATTTCCAGTAATTGTCATGTAGCAGGTGGGGGGGTATGTTTTAATGTGGGTCTGAAATGGAAGAGATGTGTTTGGGGATGAGATAGTGAGGTAATGACTAATGTGTCACACCTGAGTCCTGTTATTCCACAGAAATTTATGTGATCTCTTATTTCTCCACTCTCTCTTTGTGTGTGTGTGTGTGTGTGTGTGTGTGTGTGTGTGTGTGTGTGTGTGTGTGTGTGTGTGTGTGTGTGTGTGTGTGTGAGCATGTCAGTCAGTGGAGCAAACCAAAGGCAGACTGAATAAGTCGCGAGCAAACTCCAGTTTTGTTAAAAAGGTTTTACATTTACTGTTGGGACACAAGCCCAAATTAAAAAGGTCACATGCACTAATACCAATCAAGGAGTACACCCAATTAAAGGGTGTAATACTTATATCTCTATTACATGTAAGAAAAAGTTGAAACCGAAAAAATATACGTGAAAAAATCTTTCAAAACAAAACACTTGAAACAGTCATCTTCAGAATCTTACCATTGTTACCATTACCAACTAGTCTTTTTTCTCATTGTTGAGATGTAACAGGAGGGTAACATATTAGGAAAATATCAGGAGCTAGCTGAGGAACAACTAGCCTGATAAATTAACACGTTGAGCATGATTTTTTTTTCCTTCAATTCATGGGAAAATTTGAAAAATGCTATCACAAAAGCATAACATCAGCCACATTATGGCTTTTTTAACAGCTAACATAACTAACCTAACCGTTGCATAACTACTAGCTACTAGCCAGTGAACTAAGCAGTCATTTTGTTCCTCTTGTGGTTGAAACTGGAATAATATGCTAACTGTTATCAGATAAATCAGTAAATCAGTAAACTTTCTATAATGGCACAAAAAACAAACCTGTTGGAAATTTTTCCACAAAGCAAAAAAATTAATTAATTAATTAATTAATTAATTCATGGCAATTCGAGTCCAGGAAATGGTTTGAGTTGGGGATTTTTTTCCCCTTACCCTTCAAGGCTGTAGAATTTCTATCAAGCTGCTAAACTATCTAAAAAGTGGTTGTCAACAGATTTTAGATTATTGATTCATTCATCTTCAGTAACCACTTTATCCTGGTCTATCCAGGGTTGCAGTGAATCTGAAACCTATCCCAGGAACCCTGAGCAGAATATTACATTATTATACAGTATGTTTCTTATTTATTAAATTCACAATGGCCATTGTATTTCAAAATTAATTATATCTTAGTTGGCATTTTGGAATTATACTGTTTGATTTTTTGTGGGATTTTTTTTTTTTGCAAACATGAGTTCGTGTCATAAATATATTATTTACCTGCCTCTGAAAAAGACATTTTACAACAAAATATGAGTTTCAATTATTAATAAAAAATGAATGAATAAAGAAAAGTTGTATCTGCTTTAACCATACTGAGGGTCAAAAATGAATGGATCGATATTTTTAAAACACAGGCAGAACTGTAAGATAGAACTTTTATAAAAGATGGTAATAGATCAAGTGCAAGCTAAGGTTGAGAGTAAGCTGCGATTTTCACAAAATTCCCACTGTGAGTCCGAGAGGAGATGAATGAGTGGAGCGGACAGCTGAGAAGTGGGTGGCTGGCACATGTTTGTGGAGTAACTTCCACCCTCAGCCTTCCACCTACGCCAAATCGCACCTCTAAGTAGTGAGGCTGCCGGACTCCATTGTGTATTTCCAATTAGCACTTTTTTTACAATGGAATTTTCTCTCTTTCAAGTTCCTCTGCAAGCTCGCAGCTGCAGTGCTTGCAGGAGAGCGCCAGTATAGGAAAGGAGAGGCAGTATGTGATCATTTGTATGTAGAACCAGGGGCAGTGTTGGCCCTTGACTGAGCTCGACTTCAGTAGAGGTCAAACAAAATATCACACAGCGCAGCTCCTGCTGTATTGCTATGGTAACTGAGCCTGCTAAGAGAGACAAGGTGCGAGGAAAAGAGCACATTAGACAAGGCTAGTCCAGCAGACTCGACTTCTTCCCTGCAGACTTCTAACAATGTATTGCTGCATGTTCCTCTGTGAGTGCTATCAATTTCAAAAACTCTGGTTCAATAAAAGAGCTGCTTAATGCTAAATGGTACCTGAACCATTTTCCTGGTATAGGTATTTTCAATAGACAGCTCTAAAGAAGAATACATTCCAGAGGGGTCTCGCATTGATCTTGCAAGATCTTCTGAATTTTGATAGACAGGAAATCACTTGAAGCTTGATGAATGTTTGATATTTGTGCTTTATCTTTTGCTCATTTCAAAGCCAAGATTTCAAAAGACTGGCATGACAGCTAGTCAGTGAGATGATGACTTCCTATACCTTGACAGCTTCCACTTGAACTGCATGTCTATATGAAATATTTATAAGAGATGCCATTTTCAGTGGCTACTATTTTTCATGTGATGATTATTATGCAGATGGTTGTAATAGTTATTAGAAAAAGACCTCATTATGGCCTCAAAATGTATGGTAATGTATTTAAGGTGTAGTCAAAAACATATACGGACATGTAAATACTATCTCAAGTGTTCACTTTGTAGTTCATTAAGTGCCCTGGTCACTGAGGAGAAACCTCAATCAATCTGCACTGGGTTGGTTTTATACATCCTACCAAAGAAATGAAGCACCAGCTACAATATACAGTATATTGGTTAAAGCAATCATAAGTGCTACACATTAACCCAAAGCCCTTACTGTGGCATCGGCATGGCAACTCAAAATTGCTCTTAGCAATGCAAATTACTGAATCATCGCTATGATACACCCAGCTCTATGATAAGGCAGTGGGGGCTCAGTGGTTAATGCGTTTGGCTTCTGATCAGAAAGCTGTGATTTCACATACTGGCACTGCAAAGTTGCCATTGTTGGGTTCTTGAGCAAGATCTTTAACCTTGATCTGTTCAGCTTAACTGTAAGATGCTTTGGATAACAGCATCTGCCAAATGAATAACTGTAATGTTACTACTAGCTGTAAATTAGGGATATAAATGAACACGAATACATTATTTGGATTTAACAGATATCATTGGTGCATGTGGAAAAGATTGACTTGAAAAGATGTATTTATGAGTTAAATGAACGCACATGAACGCCACTACAAAATTGTAATTACGAGTGGGATTTTCTTTGTGCTCCGATTTTCTGAGTTGGGGGGCGTATCAGTAAGAAATCATGGTGGAATCAGAGGATTCATCATCTGTTGTTGAAGGTAAATTTGTTGAAATTGAATGTTTACTCACCTCAGAAGCTGATTCCAGTTATTATGTGTTTAGCAAGTTATTGTAGTGCTTTTTTAGTTACAATAAAACAAGCTAATTGCCTACACAAAATATGATAGCATTGTACAATTAGGATAGAATATGTAACGATAAAGTTTACAGTGGCTTCATAAATTGATTGAAAACATACAAAAGCAAAACACACATGATGCACATTCTTTGTTCTTCATTTTCTTGAAGTAGAGTTTAAAAGCCTTGCTAGATTTTTTTGTAGTTCATTAAGAGAAGGTACACCGCCATCTTGCTCTGACCAAAGTGACTTGAATGCACCTGGCGACGTAATTACGACTTCCCAGCTCATAAATACGAACTTCCCAGGAGGACTTGAATGTCCAACGTGTTCTAAATGGATACAAATACAGATATAAATAGCAGGAACAATATTAATTTTTTGTCCTTTTTTGATAGAAAAGTTTAAAGGGGCGAGACTAAATGTATGCATCACACCTGTAATTCTGTGGCTGCAAGCGAGTGTTCTGATATGAAGCTCACAGGACAAACAAACACCATGTTGTGTGATACATTTAATGTTTATTTATGACTTGCTTACAGTGCTGGCATTTTTACCTCTGAGGGGTTTTTTCCCAGTATTTTTGGGAGCATAGTGGTAGGAAATTAATTTAAATAAAAGCGTTCTGGTTTAGGCCACTCCCATTGGAGGTTTAAATTCAATGATACATTTAGGGATATTTGGCGCACTAAACAGATGCAAATACATATGAAATGCACATGAAAAGGCTTAGTGCTAACTTGAGATTTTTTTTTTTCTAGTCAGAAAGAGCTTCTCAAAAGTCTGCCTCAGGTTTACAGACGGATCTTTTTCTAAAGCTGTTCAAAATTCCTTATTGATTTACAAAACCTTCTGTCTGGTGCTCAAAAGGTGAATGATAGCTCCAAAATATAACACCAGCGCTTGTTTCTAGAACTACACATTATTTACTGGTGGTTATTGTATCTCAACAGTATAACTTGGGGTGTCAGAACAACCTGCAGTCATAGCTAAGCAGCACAAAGCCTCTGGCTGATGAAGTCACATACAGTAAATAAATAGGCTTTTATGCATTTCCTGTTTCTTTGTTTTTGTTTTTGTTTTTTTTAACATTTATTCTCCTGGTCTGGTATTCCTGTTTGTGGGTATTATTTACTTAAAAGGATTAACATTTGCTTTTAGCAGGACTCTAAAAGCTTGCGGCTGAATATTCTAGCAGCCACGCCATACAGTCTATGCATAGAACCCTTACTGCAAAGAACACTGGGTACTCAGGATTTTGGATTTGAGTAAAAAAAACAAGGAGCTTCAGTGTTAGCTGTTAACACTATATTGTCTCACCCTCACTGAAAGCTTTTAACCAGTGAAAAATGAACACAAGATTCTTTTTGAATGGGGGGAAAGTAAATGCTTGTGATATAAACAGGGCGCCCCTACCCCAACTTTCAAGGAAAGAAATACATCAATATGAAATGACATTTTTTACATCTAAATGAGATTATTTGCTTGTGGAATCAATCACAACAATAGCACTAATGATCATAAGATAAATGCAATGAAAAGTTTGAAGAAAGGAGGTTGCAACTGATTTCTTTCTAGCCCAGACTGTAGATCCATGCAGCCAATCAGTGACAGTCATGTCAGGTGATTACAGAGATTGGAACACCTCCTAGATTTGATCTTCATTTGGACTGATTTTTTTATATCCAAGTAAAAATGACACAAAACGACAGACGATGGTAATGTTTAGTGTGTTTTTTTTAGCAAAAGTTTAAATCAAGAATGCAGCTGCTTATCTGCTTTTAAATGTGTGTTGCTGTTATAATAACCTCCACTCTTCTGGAAAGGCTTAACACTAGATTTTGGCTTTGGAGATTTTCCCATTCAGACACGTTAGAGAGGTCAGGCTGCTTATCTGATGTCAGGCGTGGAGGCCTGGGGCGCAGTCAGTGTTTAAATTCACCCCAAAGGTGCTCAGTGGAGTTTACCAACCTTGGTAAACCAGGTACTCATGCATCTCATTTTGTGCACAGGTGAGCATATAAAGACATTCTATACAATTGTGTGCTTCTGACCGTGTGGCAACAGTTTGGGGAAGAACCACAGGTGTCTACAAACTTTTGGCTATATAGTGTATCTTAACCCTCATATTTTAAATATAACAAACAGTCATCCTGAGTAAAAGTCAGAAATTTACAGAAGTGTTTAATGGTTTGTAAGTAAGCCATTGATCTGTAGAAGTGTCATCTGACCTGTCCAGATTTGGTCTTAGTGGTATTTCAGAATCATCATTTTCAGAGTCAGAAGTCAAGCCATGTGGGGAATTGATTTGTCCTCCATACAGTATGTGTACTAGTTTAATGCATTGACTATTGGGGCAAAGCTATATCCTTTCAGACACCCCAGAATTCTCAGTTACACCTCTCCCTAGAGGTTGCTCATGATTATTAATTGAACTTCACTGATTTTTACATGGTGTATTTTATTTCTAGTACACCACTAAATCCAGAAATTTCCTGAAGGATATGTAAAACAAAGTCTGCCAAATACCTGGCAGGTGAAATACATCAATTATCATCAGTAAAAGCAAACATGAGAAGAAGAGAAGAGAAAGAAAGAATCTGCCAGGAAGACATAACTGATCCATCTCGCGGAACTCGCAGAATTACTGAAGTCATAGACCAATAACTGAATAGATACTGATATGAATAGATATATTTTATGAGGCTCAGAACTAAATGTAGGTGAGAGACATTTTATACAGTCAAAAGGTGTATTGCGCAGAAGGACAATCTGAATACATACAATTAAAAGTGACAGCCTTTCATTAGCGATAGCGACGTGCTGTCTAGACCATCATTATAAAATGCACTTAAATGGACATTCTCAAGCTCCTTAGCATACTTTCTGCTCCTGTTTAACAAAAATACAATCATAAAAGTGTTAAGGATTTTGGGCAGCATTTCGAAAATCAATTTGAGATTTATTATGGTAACACATATAAGGCAAGTGATCATAGGGATTTACGACATAATCCATTTGTAATAACCCACATAAACTAAACATGCAAAATATAAACAAAAAATTTTTTTTTTTCCAATTTACCTCAGCTTTCATAATGGCTGCTATTAGTATTTTTTTTTTAACTGATTTTGTAAATATTAATGTCAGGTTTATAATACAGCAGAGTGAAGCGACACTGATTATTGTTTACATGCTGTTGTTAAGACACTTTCTGGACCTATGTATGTTAGAACATCATGATAACTGACTTTGTAGTTTGGTGTATGTTTATGAATGCTTATAGCAATGCAATGACACTGTAATGACACAGTAATGTATATTAAAGAAAGTGCGTTACACAAACATTTATATTTATATTTTTAATGACAAAGTTGTGCATATTATTTCTGGATTTTAAGTAACCTATGGCAATGTCGTGGAAACACAATTACAGAGAAATGTGCATTTTGTCTAATCCTAAATGAATTTGTTTTTGATGTTTGACATGCCACATCATTATTATATGACTCTGACATACCGAATTTTCTCTGAGCTAGAACGTCAGTAAGTTTATAGAAACAAAAATCTGACTTGACTCAGTTGTTATGTTAGTGGCACCAACAACTGACCAAAGCAGTATTTATAGCAGCTTACG
The DNA here is from genome assembly GCF_001660625.3 of Ictalurus punctatus. NCBI lineage: Eukaryota > Metazoa > Chordata > Actinopteri > Siluriformes > Ictaluridae > Ictalurus > Ictalurus punctatus. Next base: position 11,947,657 of record NC_030437.2, on the reverse strand, counting down.
TCTAATGGAATAAGCCTTTATAAATGTTTGTGTAGGTCATGCAGCTCTATGAACACCACCTTTAGATGAAGTGTTACAATGATTATTGAATGTCTTCATATTAAATAGATTTCGCCATTGTTGATTTTATCTTATTTGAGTATTCTAATTTGTTTGATCAAATTATATGCAAAATCACAAAAAAGCACACTGTAACCCCTAATGTTGTCTTAACTTAAACTATCAAGTAATCATGGCTAAAAATGACTTCAAATGTTGTGTTTGGATCAAATCTAAGTCTGTTTAACTTATTTACCTACAAAATACATAAACTTCAGATTTCATGAACTCAAAATCACGATTTATTAAAATCATTCTTTGATGTGATTGGCCATGCAAAGGCATTTCGCCTGTGAACAAGTGAACTAATGCGCGTATTGGTAGATAATTGCAAAAAGCAATCTTCTTCGTCTCGTCTGTTGCTGGTACCAGTGTAGTGAAATTCAAGGATTCATCATGAGTTGGAGAGAAGATTATCTGTGTGTTTACAAAGAAATGGCAATCACGTAGAGGATGTTTTGTAAATAAATTGACTTTTTTGCTAAAAAAAAAAAAAAGTTTTAATTTCCCCTAGGCATAGAGACTTTTGGGACCTGGTGGGCTAGTAGCTAGCATGTAGCACTCTCACTACTGTCACCCGAGTTCGACTCCTGGTCAGTAAACTATAAAGTACACTATATGAACATTAAGTAAATTCAGTTATTTAAGTACACTATATGAACACCAAGTTAAGTGAACTTAACAATTTAAATACAGTCTACATGAGCACCAAGTCAAGTGAATTTAAAAAAAAAAAAAAGTTATGCGAGACCCCATTACTCAGTTAAACTGAGGGAATGCGTTTACTCAATCAGTTGAGTACAGTCAACTTGCTAGGGTTTTCAGTGTATCAAAAAACATCATCAAATGTACAATGTTTGGGTAGTGTTTGGGCAGTTTTGTTGGAGAAGCATATTAAGTATTCAAATCTTCAACAGACTGGCATGTCAGCTCAGTGTTAAAGGCATTGGTCTACTACACAGAAGGTCATGAGTTCAAACCCCAGCACTGCCAAGCTGCCACTGTTCAGATGTATAAATGAGATAATGTAAGTTGCATCAGCCAAATGCTGTAAATGTATCCTGTCTAAGATAACTGCTGCATATAATGTTCCAGGAGTAAATTAATCTCTTCTTTCATCTTCAGTAACCACTGGTCAGGGTTGAGGTAGAACGCTGAGGCGGAAATCCACTAAGCTTCATCTACGGCTTCCAGCAACTACACAGAACTACACAAGTCCCCTTACCAAAGATCCGTGTTCAACAGTCGACCGTACATGAGAATTTTCTGCTGGACTGAAAAATGCACTGGCTTCTGTCCTGGCAATATTCTGACAAAGATAAAAAAGCTCTTTCCTGTGTCTCAGCATTATCCGAAAGCGATGTCAACCAAGGTCTTCCTGCACCTTGTAAGATGGATGAGAATCCTCTGGAACATCTTTAGTACCTAATGCACAAGGCCTGTCCACACAGAGTGGATTTAAAGTTTAATACTGTACGTGAGGCTTTCACAGAATGAGCATAGAAACATACAGAGCGCAAGCTGAAAGTATTTGTGAATAGTCTTTCACTTCTGTTCATAAAGTATTGTACTATGAGATGTTTATTGGTTTATCGTCCATTGTCTCAGTCAATTAATCTTAGCTAATTCTTATTAGTTTAGTGTATATAAGCTGGTAGATTAGTACATCCTTGCAAGGTCTTGCCATTATTCTGGTGTGCATTTCCAAGCCTTATCGTTTCTATGTTTTTTTTTTTTTTCCTGTATTATTATCAACAATTTTCAAACACATCCTTGAAGTATGTATTACATTAATAGTAAAATAAATAAATGTTTCCTTGTGATCCTGCTACATGCACATTGAATTCAATGCCATTGTTTAACTTTAACATAAGCCCACAGAACCAAAACACTCTAAACCTATTTAATTGCCTCTCTCAAGGCCCCGAGTCGTGATAAGGATGGGTGAGCAGACTCAAGGAAAGCAAGACTATCTATACTCCTGCTTTGATAAGAGTTCTTGTGGAGAGAAGGAAGCTCATTTCATTTCACATCTGACTCTTTTCACTTTTCTCACTCTCTTTTCTCTGTAATAAATGTTACTCTTTCCTTTTTTTCTGCCCCACTTCTCCTGCCTCCTCCACTATAACTGAAAGGATGGTTGTTGTAAAGAAGCTTATCAGGCTTGGTTTAATATCTTTCACCATTTCAAGCCTCCAGAAATCGGAATGCTTCCCGTTTTATGTTCGGCACAGTTCGCACACGTCACATTTAGCATACTAGACCAATGACCCATAAATCTCAGTGTGGTCCTTTAGTTTTAAAGAGATTTGTGCGTCACGGTGGCATCTGCACCATGCAATAAGAGCCCATTTAATGAGCCTGGGGCAAATGTAAACAAGATGAGCTTGTTAATTTAGTCTTATCACTGACTATTTTCTCTCACTGGTTGCATGTAATCACTGAATAGATTTTGCTGAAACATTTTTAGACTTGGTGTTCTGGACTGCAATTATAAAAGGAAGAAGGGTGCCACAGAGTTTCAAGCAAACGTTTTGTAGATATTGTGTGTATTTTCATGAATATGAATGTGTTCATGGTTTGTTTGGTTTGTTTTAATTCCTGGGGGGGACATGACATCATGAGACTATCACACCAAATTACACAACAAACTATACATGAATCTGATGTCACAATAGAACTCATTGGCACATGGTAGTCATTTTGTTTACAAATCTCAACATCTTTTTGGTTATTATTGAGATTCAAATTCTGCTGTATATTTCAGGGGCAGTGGTGGGCTTGACGGTTAAGGCTCTGGGTTACTGATCGGAAGGTCGGGGGTGCAAGCCCCAGCACTGCCAAGCTGCCACTGTTGGGCCCTTAAGCAAGGCCCTTAACCCTCTCTGCTCAAAGGGGTGCTGTATCATGGCTGACCCTGCGCTCTGACCCCAGCTTCCTGACATGCTGTATGCAAAGAAAAGAATTTCACTGTGCTGTGATGTATATGTGATCAATAAAGACTCATTAAAATTTCAACACCAATTTTGGGCACATACATGTGGGCAGTGGTAGCTCAGTAGCTAAGACATTGGGCTACTGATCTAATCTGATTCAAATCTGATTCAAATCCCAGCACTGCCAACCTGCCACTGCTTGGTCCTTGAGCAACGCTCCTAAACTGCTCAGCTGTATAAATGCAAGTTGCTCTGGAGAAGGGCTTGTGTCATATGGCACAAATGTAATGATACACCAAAACTGGTTGATTATGTATAGAGATATTACTGAAATTATGATAATATTATGGTTAATAACGATAAAAGTAAAGAATTCGTGCTCGCTCTCTTAATACAACTGGCAATAAAAAGCAAATAAAATGAAAAGAAATGAAGTGACTGCCATTATTCTGTGACCAAAGAGCCTGAAATGAGCGAAGGAACATAAAAAAACGTTCTTTATTCTCATCGAGATATTATTTTTTCAGAATGCCGCTAAGCGTTGTTATGCTTGTGATCAATCATGTTCTGATCAATCCTTCACACCTTCTGCAGCATTAAATAAGCCCTGCAACATCTGTCCATGGCTCCATTCTAACTTGTTTGTCTTGCTGTGTGGAGCAGACTGCAGGTAATTAGTTTACTGAGACCAATGGCCTGTGTTGCTGCCCTAGCCTTGCTTCGTTTCACTAATTGACTGTGCAATAGGTGCTCTGTAGGCATATCACCACAAATTAAGGCCATTAAAAGAGAGATAATGGAAATACTGTTTTATGTTTCTTCGATAAATACCTTTTTTCTCCACAGTCCTTTTCAGTACTTGTATCCAGTATTATTCATGTGTATATAGGTACACATTTAAACATTTAAGCATATCTTATCTTTAAACATAGAAGTTGTTTACCTTAATAATTTAAGGGGTTTTTTTTAAACACAGTATAACAGCAATTGTTTTTATGTCTTAGAATATTCTATTTATAGTACAGGATAATTAAATACAGTGGGGTTCAAAAGTCTGAGACCAGCAAAGAAAATGCTTCTGTTTTGCAAGATGAGCAAATTTTATTCAAAATGTTCAACTACAAATTATATTAACTTGAGTGAAAAGTAAAATGTTCTAGTATATTTACATGAATTTGACAATTTCATTGTATTTCAAGCTGGCATGGGCTCTACAAGTTTCTGTTAAACCTTATGATTAATGTTAGACCAAAACGTTGGAGTTTCATCTGAACACGTCCTTTAATGGAAGAAATAAGACTAAAGGAAAACTTGACCTTTTGTGCAAAGCAGTTAACATGGTCAATATTAGTTTGCATTATCAATTTGCTTACTTTTTAATATAGACCTAGAAATAGTACAGAAGATTGAATATTAAAAATTCGATAAATTCAAACTGTGTTTGAAATATTTCAAAAACTTTGTGTATTTCCAATTTTAAATAAATAAATAAATCCCAGAGTTTCAATGTGGTATCAGACTTTTGGACCACACTATATATGATATCATTATAACAAGCAAAAACTCTGTTGATATATTAAATGACAATATACAGTAAAATAGGCAAAGCTGGATCATTTCATAAATGAAAATTTAAAATTTCTCTAATTTTATTATGGAAAGCCAAGAGGTCCTAAACTGTAATTATAAGTTCTGTGTTCACTGTTTACTTTTTAGATTCACACAGGCATTGAAATGTAACAAGAGCATCTTAAACCTGTTGCTGTACTGAGCCTAAGGCCTTTCAGACTGCCCACTGCATACTGAATAACTTTAAGCTGACTATTTATTAGACTCTCCCTGGGCCATGTATAAAATATATGCTGTGTAATACAGCATACTTAATACCGCATCATGTTTGGCATAATCCTGCATCTATGATCATAATTAGCTATACGACTGTCAAGTTAAATATTACATAATAATATCTATTCCTAAAGAAAAATCATAGACATTAATGTAATACACTATAACACAGGCTGGTATAATATCTCTACTGTTAATTATAATGCAACGCCTGTATTATAATGCATTGCAACATTGGTTATGTGACGTGTGTGTGTATTGGAGGCAGGACGCAAGTGCATAAAATCAGCATGTCTTTTATTTAGGGTAAAATCCTGTAATTATGGTCATAACTCCAGGCAGGGGCCAAATCACAGGTGGATGGCAACAGATACTAATTCAACAAATACTAATCCATCCATTAATTTTCTATACCGCTTATCCTACAGGGTTGCGGGGAACCTGGAGCCTATCCCAGAGAGCATCAGGCACAAGGCAGGGTACACCCTGGAGAGGGTGCCAATCCATCGCACACTAGGGACACTTTGGACATGCCTGCATGTCTTTGGACTAGGGGAAGAAACCGGAGTACCCAGAGGAAACCCCCAGGGAGAACATGCAAACTCCACACACAGGGCAGCGACGGGAATCAAACCCAAACCCGTGAGGTGAACGTGCTAATCACTAAACCATCATGTGCCCTCAAATGCAAAGCCAAGGAACTAGGGAAAACTAGAAACAAGGTTGGGAAATACACGATAATGGCAAGACTTCACAGAGAGTAAAAGGCACAGGAGGATATAAATAAACAAATGAATCGGGCTTAATAAAGAACACATAGACACAGTTGAGGAAGAACACCAATAACAGCACAGAGGTGGAGACAAGACCTGAATCACAGTGAAAGCATATGTCAGTGTTAACAAAAACGCACATGGAAGGAAATCAAAACAAAACATGAGAACCACGCCTGTCACGCTTAATGCGCTGCAAGAAGAGAAATTTCTTTATACAGTATGTAACAACGTATGAGCATTTATGGGTGATTATGCCAGGCATTATAACACTTTATAGAAGTGTTTATAATACACTATGAAATTTATGCATGCAACCATAAACATTTATAAATAATTATTCAGGCACATTTTAGTCACTATAAAATATTATGTATAGAACATATAAATGTATTTAAAATGCACTATATGTCCAAGGATTCATATGAAGTGTTGTTCTCATGTCAACCACTGCAGGTTATTGGCTTCTACTCCTATATTTATCTTCTTTGTGTTTTTGGGTATAATGTGTAAGGATAAGCAATAGTTAAATGTACAGTATATACAGGGCAGTAGGATTACTCTGAAGTAATCTTTTGTACACTTTTGTAACTGTTTCATGCTTAACCAGCACAGACATCCTAACTTCCAAGCACTTTGTGTTCCTAAGCTTTCCCGGTTTTAACTTTTACCTACTTTATAATGATTAGCATCTGTTTTGGCCGCCAGCCTGGTACACGGCACATCCTAATAATTATAATGGAGAATTTTCCATACAATTAACTCTAACTGGTTTGGTACCAACAGCATTGGAAAGTGTGGAGTTAAGTAAGCATTAGTTCCATAGACTTGTGGACTAAGTTTGATAGTATCATGGATATAAAGTAATCTATCATGTAATAAAAAAGTAAATAAAAACAAACACTTACAAGCTACTAGGATATTATACTATGTACTATGCAAACCAGTAGTCAAGGTCAATGAGCCATCTGTAAAGGGGTGTCAGTATCTCTATCTGGAGAACCCTTTAAGGTACTACAACCAATGCTACAATAATAAAACACAAAGAAAAGATAGGGAATGAATGGGTAGAACCATTTTGCCTGCTATTAGCAGTTGAGGAAGTGTGTACACATTTTTTTTTCTTAAAGTTCAAGTGAGTCATATCTGTGTTTTGTGGCAAACTTCACCATGCCCATGCAAGTATTTGATCAGCGCACAAATCCAGACATAACACAGAGGCAGATTAAGTATTAACTCATATGTTTGTGCTTATCTCAATTATGAATACTGCACATAGATACTCATATTGTTTTAAAGGATCAGCTCTATGGTTAAAAGGGCCAGGCTGCAACAGTGAAATTTGCCTGAGGTGTGCCTCTTCACTGTTTGTTATGACTAATAGCCTTGGTTAGCATGCCAGCGTCTGCACCTTTTGGCCAGACTGGTAGGAGTGCATGGCCTGAAAGGATGACTTTCTAAATTAAAATAATTCCAACAGTTCTCCAGTTCATGAAGAGAATGAAAAAAAACACCACACAATCTGGTTTATTTGTGTCGAATATGTGAATGAACCCACAGTTCTGAGCCAGTACCCCTGCTCAACCTTCAGGCTTGAGGGCACAGCTCAAACCACCTTTCTGCTCATACATCAAGTGCAGCCGCAAGCTTCAAAACATGTCTCTTTCTCATTATCGCCTGCCATTAGCTGCTCTCAGTGTGTCAACATTAAGGATGAATGCCGCTCTATCTTCCCTGGCAGGTGTCTGTTCTCACTGCTAATGCATGATTAGGCCCTGCATGTGAACTCAATCATGATGTCAATGAACCCTAAATGCTCAGCTAACTCTTTAGGACCAGGTGAGAGTCTGCAGACTAAATTCCAAAACGTGTCAAATGAAGTGGAATCCTATTTTGTCCTTAATCCCTGAATTTGGAGTCACTTTTCCTGGACAGTTTCTTCTTCAATTACAAAAGAGACAATAAACATGCAATCTGGCTCTGTGGAATCATTTTATGGCTTCATAAAGTTGGTCACTGCAAACACACGAATATTGGCAGGTTACATATTAAAGATACTGTCCTAAAAAGAGTGCAATATGCAGTGTTACATAAAAATCTCTTTAGTAGATATTATATTCCAGCTTGGTGAGAATATCATTGGCCATATAGTACATCCCACAAAAAAAGCATTCCAAACTGAATTAGCACATCCTTATTTAGCAATATTTGCCATAATTCCCAGCTACGTAGTACTCCCAGCTAAGCAGTTAGCTTTGATTAACACTATTTGACTTTTATATCCAGCCAAAGCTTGCCTGCTAACATTAGACTAATGCTTGTATAAGTATTAAATAATTAAATAATAAAACCAAGCACTATCAAGATAGCTAACATTAGAATATTCATTCATTCTTTCATTCATTCATTTTCAGTAAGAGCTTTATCCTGGTCAGGGTCAGGGTGGATTCAAAGCATCTCCCAGTGTGAGACACAGAGGGCACCATGTCACACACACTTATTTACAACTAGGGACAGTTTTGGCATAGCCAATTCTGGCATGTTTTTTTGGAGTCTGGAGGAAACCAGAGAACCCTGAAGAAACCAAGCAGACAAAGGGGAGACTTGCAAAACTCCACACAGACAGTATCCCAAACCAACTGTAACTGAGGACCCTGAAGCTCATGATACCTGCAGCACAACCAGTGGGTAGTGGTGGCTTGGGGGCATTGGTGGCTTAGCGGTTAAGGTTCTGGGTTACTGATTGGAAGGTCAGGGGTTCAAGCCCTGGTGCTGTTGGGCCACTGTTGGACCCTCGAGCAAGGCACTTAACCCTTTCTGCTCTAGTGTCATGCTGTATCGTGGCTGACCCTGACCCCAACCTCCTGGCATGCTGAGATATGTGAAGAAAATAATTTCACTGTGTTGTGACCAAAAAAGACTCATTATCATTATCAACCATGCCACTCAGATTCTGTTAACCACTAGCTTACTAGCCACAGTCAAGGAATTGTCAAACAATTCAAATATATGTTCATAATATAGGAGTCCTAAAGGACTCTTCAGTTCCTCTCTGTGGGGGAATCGTTAAAGCAGCTACAATTGAACCTTCAATAGGAAATCTTTAGGGAATGAATAGAGCAAGGATAGAGAAAATGTCTTGTCTTTGTAAATGCTGCTTGTGAATTAACTGTAAGTTCTCTTTATTTGTTATTTAAGACAGCATGATCCTCGTTGCCTGTTCTGCATTGTCTCCTCTTGCCTGTTGATCGACCACAGGCCTGTTTTGATCCTCTACTAACTGCTGAGTCAAACGTCTGAGTGTTGTAACCACTGCATTGCTTCAGTATCTGAAGCAATCCAAGAAATCTCAAACGTCTTAAAATACAAAGATTACAAACAGCTGTTAAAATCACAGCATTAAACTGTTTCTATGTTACAGGTTTAGACCCTGAAACTCACAGCTAACATAACTGTAATGGATTAGTCTTGAATTCATTTCTCTTCACTATGATTTCTTCACATTAATGTGTAGGGCTTACCACGATTCAAAGTCCTAATTAAAGTCATTTGTATTCCTGGGCCAGAAAAAAAAGGCTAAAGATCTATGATAATTGCAAGGATCCTCACACTTACATCTGTTCTTTTGAAAGTCTCAAACAAACATGGGCAAAATAACGTTAGCATATGTGCCATTTGCTAAACCCTTTATCTCCATGGCTGATGTTACAATTACAGACTCGTGATGAAATATGCTCATTATGCAGCTGAAAGCTGGTGCCCATTGTCTTGGAAACTGCTTTTGAAATCCCGTAACTGCCAGCTTCAATTTGCCTTTCTGAATGTCCCTCAAACACAGAGCAGGGAAATGAGGGCTCTCTGATGCCTAGAACTAATGAGCAATGATTGCAATTAAAGCTACCATCAAGAGGGTCACTGCTGTTTTTTTTTTTATATTCACAGTTTTAACCGTTATTAATTGTAATGGCTTCAGTGGTTTTGTATTTGTGGAAAAGAAACACAATGAAAGCAAGAGTGAAAAGAACCTGCATTATCTAGCAGAAGGAAATGATGCTGTTATTCTTGTCACAGTACCATTCAGGACATCAGCCTGTTTTATATAAAGGGAAATAAAAAATGATAAGGTTGCATGCTAAGCATACCGAGTTCTACTAATATATAAAATATATACAATGTACAATATATACAATCTACAAATTCCTAAATAGTAAGCTGGAAGATCACGGTTTCAGAGCAACACCAAGTTTTAATTAACAACTGTCTTATTTTTATGTGAGGCTGGCATTTGCTTTAACATGCAATTTAAAGTTCATGAGGAAAGAGCTGAGCAAGAGAGGAAACTTGCTCCCATGGCACTGATGTTTCCCATAAGTTCTCTCTCTCTCTCTCTCTCTCTCTCTCTCTCTCTCTCTCGCTCTCTCTCTCTCTCGCTCTCTCTCTCTCGCTCTCTCTCTCTCGCTCTCTCTAGGAAGCTTTCCGTTGAACCCGAAGATGATCTGTATTCTCCACTGACCCTGGATATATTGCTAATTAAGGTCCCAGAGCAGTGGGGGAAGGAGGGCAAGAAGATGAAGAGTTCAGCTGGTGGGTGGCCAATGTAGGAGAGCTGAGAATCATGGCAGAATGCCAGTGTGTGCTGTTAGATGAAATTGATTTGAAGAGTGGGGGGGGAGTGGGATACAGCGTAATAGAATTAAGTCTGACAAAAGCGCTGACCTGAAGGTTAGCTCCAAGGGACAGTGACTCTACAAGGTCAGGCAATACAACACACAGTGTGTATTCTAGCAAGTGAGAGAGGAAATGAGAGGGGGGAAAAAATGAGAGGAAACTAAAAGTAGTGGAGTGAATGTTGTTCTGTGAGACAGGTTAAATCATTCAGAATGGATGAAGAAAATGTACTACATGAGATTCAGAGCCAGCAATGTTTCAGTAGACCGAACCAAAAACTTGAAAAAATATTGTAGCAGGTATGACAATGTATGAAAAAATGTGCAGTGACTCCAGTTTTTTAAACTTGGACCAGCACGGTTTTATAGCAGTTCCTCTGTTGCAGCTTATCCAATCACATGCATTTATAAGGCCGTCCAAGATTCAACGATTTAATGACGGCAGAAATTAGTGCAAAATCAAGCAAACTCCGCAATAATCGGAGCAGCTTGCAATTTTTCAAACTCACCGAAGATTTTCTGTAGATTTGGGCCAAGACACGTCATTTGACGTCATCACAACATGCATTCAGTCAAAACACTCTTTGATTCACGTACGTAGAACATGAGTACAGCTAAAAGGTCTCATTTTCTAACAAACATCACTGCGAAAGAGCGTCCAAAACAATTTCATGCTATTACAATTTTGCCAATTCAAGTAGTTTTCAAGTAGTTCGCAATTTTTTCAAAAGCAGCAGTAAAACCGAGCCTTTTTGTCCAAAACAATCACAAAAAAGCTCTCTATGGACTGATTATCACATGAAGAAAATAACATTTGGGTGAAAGTTTGATATGTTGTGCCAGAACATTGCTATTCAATGTATAGAAACTACTGTCGATAATTTACCTGCGAAAGTTTTCCCTGTGACACTGGGTCACATTTGTTGCTAAGGGTTCATCTTGAAAGTTAATGTACTGTATATCTAATATCTTTATGCACGCACATCTTTTCCTCAATCCGAAACCAAAGACTACTAATAACACCTTTAAAATATGACATAAGGAACTGGTAAACCGTCCTCTCTTTAATAAAACACGTGCTTTTGCATCTATAATATAAAATGCAGCTGTTATTCAACACTCACATGAAACATATGCTCCTACTAACTAGCACCCACTTTTATCCTGTGGTTTACTTTAAACACCGGTAGCTAATTTAAACATCTAAAACCATAGTAAAATATTTTGGAAGTGCATTCGATGGAATAGACTGGACTCTCAGATTTGAGAGTAATAAACTGTGCTGCAGTAAAGCCACGCTCCATTTCTTAATGGCTCAATACACAATGCAATTTGAGAGGTAGACAGTTTTCACAGCTTTTTTGCTCCTCATTCAAGAGCAATAATACGGTCCACAGGTAGAGCAGCCCATCATGGCCAATTGTTTCCCTTGTGTGTGCTTCATCTAAGCTGGTCTAAGACCTTTTCAGCCTCATTGAACATCAATGGCCCCCTCCTGATCCCTGCTTACCTTAAGAACATGGGCAGAGACACTGCAGCACCATACGTAGGTGAAAGAAAAGAGAATGCACAGATACAGAGAAATATTACAAAGAAAGAAAATAATTTGCTTTGCTTCATATATTCAGATGGAGATGCAGACACTGTATCCTGTGTGATTTCTTGGTTGGGACTAAGTTCAGTGTTGTATAGGCTCTGAATCCACTGTGACCCTGAACAAGATAAAGCTGTTATTGAAGAATGAATGAATGAATGAATGAATGGATTGATGGATGTATAGATGGTAACACATTACTTCAGGGCAGTATTCATAGTGCTGCACAACACCTGCATAAGCTCCTCATGACATCTGACATAAATCTAAGTAAGCATTTAGAAAGACTTATTTCAGCAGGTGTGAGCTGTCTTAAAGAATGCTTATGACAATTTGATGCCAAGTAATATAGGTTTTTGTTAACATTGTCACGTAATTAACGTAATGGAGGTTAGGACGGATACAAGTGCAGATAAGAGCTTTTATTAAAGAGAGGCAGGCAGACAAATCCAAATCATGAGACAATAGCGTGGTCAAAAAACAGGCAATGGGTCAGGCAATTGGCAAACAGGCATAAAAACTAGGCAAGGCAAAAGCACATAACGAGAAACAAGAAACAAGATCAATGACTAAGAAACAAAACGAGGAACAGGGTACAAATGCTTGGCATGGTGATAACGCTCAATACTTTGCGAAGTGCAAAGAGACACGAGGGGTTTAAATGACAAAAGTAATCAAGGGTGAACACAAAACAGCTGAGACTAATGATGGCACATACGGGAAACAACCAATGACAATACAGGGGGGGAGACAGGACATAAACCATAACAAATGCACGTGTCGAAAGTAAACAAAGTCATTGTCACTGAAAACCCAAAAGTGTGAGCTCGCGCATCGCATGCTACAGCGCTAGCTCAAGGGGAAATCATGACAGACAATGTTTTGACACTTGATGACACTAATGTTATGACTATGATAAGGATTATGACACTTTCCAGTATGACTTATGAACATGTATTTTATGTCAAACTCATACAATGGTTATGATGTGACCTGTTAAACAGCAAAACTAAACTCACCTAATTTAGGTTCAGGGAATTCATACATAATTTTGTATATGGTCATTATGGTTCGACAATGATACTGCCATTCATTTTCATTAAAGTCTCGTAATCAGAAATCAGAAATTCACTTTACTTAGGGCATTATACTGTACACAACACCAAAGTTATAGTGTCATTATTACCACTGTTAAACAGATGTACTTTTTAACTTTTTACTGGCTTGTGCGAGTCTCACACTGAGGTTATACTGAACAAAGAAGGTACAGTTGAGGTCATAAGTTTATATACACCTTACAGAATCTGCAAAATGTTAGCAATTTAAAAAAAATATGAGGGATCATAAAAATTGCATTTAGTTTTTTATTTAGTTCTGCCTTAAGTTAGCTATTTCACATAACAGGTGTTTACATATAATCCACAAGACACAATAATAACTGAATTTACACAAATGAACCAGTTCAAAAGTTTCCATTATTACTGTGTGTCGTTACCTGGATGATCAACGATTGTTTTTATGTTTTGTGATAGTTGTTCATGAGTCCCTTGTTTGTCCTGAGCAGTTAAACCGCCTACTGTTCTTCACTAAAATCCTCCAGGTCCTGCACATTCTTTGGTTTTCCAGCATCTTCTGCATATTTGACCCCTTTCCAAAAGTGACTATATGATGTTGAGATCCATTTTTTCACGCTGAGGACAACTGAGGACTCGTAAACAACTATTACAAAAGGTGCAAATGTTCACTGATGCTCAAGAAGGCAACACGATACATTAAGAGCCGGGGGGCTTAAATTGTTACCCATCCATCTATTTTCTATATCGCTTATCCTACAAGGTTACGGGGAACATAGAGTCTATCCCAGGGAGCATGGGAAACAAGGGGTAGTCATTTAAGTGATGTGCTAACCTACATGAAAACTCAGTTGTTTTTTTGAACAACCATGTGATACTTTTTTAAACAAGTATGACCAGAGGAATTTGTGTGAACTTATATTTCTCTAATAGAATAATCATTGTACTGTTTAATTCTGCTTTCACAGTAGCAAACTCTATTTCTCATGCATGATACCTGAACTAGACTGTATTTCTATTTATTGCCTAGTTATTGCCTATTACCTGTAATTTGGCCAGACCACTAATCTAAAATGTAATCAGTTTCTTGCGTTGAAAATGGCTCATTGACTGTGACCAAACAAATTGTTCACTTCATTAACAATGATTCGGGATAATGATGGTGTGGGCAGCACTACAGGTCCTGGCCTGTTATGAATTCATAAACTGACAGTTGTTCTGATGGGGTTATTATAACAGTTCAGGAAGCTTTAGGCTAATTCTCCTCCTTCTCTTTTTCAAATTCTAAATATAATGGAAATGAAGCTGATTTTTCTTTTTACCTCTATGAGGTATATTTCACATGCAAGTTTTAAAAAGTAGGTCGCTGGTAATAAAATAAGGATGGCAATTCATTCAAACAGATTCCTCATTGCTTAAATTTATAGTGGTAGTAACTATAATATCCATTTATCTTTATTACACAAGCCTAACATTCAAAGTGATTTGTAGCTGCCAAATTTTGAATCATATTAGTGAATCCTCAAGCTCCGTTATTCTGAATGAATGATGGGTCTCCATGAGTCTGGAAGCAGTATTAGGTATGTTGCAACAGCATCTGGATATCCACTTTCTTTCCAATAAACTGAACCCCGCTTATATTAAAATTGACATTGCTGTGAATCACTCTCTTCCTGAGCTGTGGAAGGTCCTCCAAAATGCACTCAACTCAGTGCAGCCACTTCATCATCTCCCGTATGACACGGCGCTGCATTAATACTGTTGGGGTCAGACATTGTGGACTCCATTGTGGTCTGCCAAACAGCATCCATTCTGATTGTTATACAAAATTTATCCACTGGCTTGCAATCATTACTATTGATTTATCATGTTAATATTTTTAAATGATGAATGTATACTACAGTTTATTACTTATTACCGTTTACCTACTCTCATACCACATTGTCCTTCATGCTGCATTGAGCAAAGAAGCAGACACTAAATATCATGCATACAAGGTATCCTTACTTATTAAGGATCGATTATAAAGGGACCAAGTAGAAAAAAAAAACTTTGACAGTCCCTGATATACGCGAGTTAAACTTAAGGGATTTTAAAATAATAATAATAATAATAATAATAATCATCATCATCATCATCATTATCATCATCATCATAATCATCATAATAATAGTTAAACATATTGGTAATATTTCACATGAATGCTGTATTCATAACACATTAAAAGAAATTCATTTCTAACATTTTATAGCGCATACATAATGCCTTGTATGTCCTGGCCTAAGCCTCTCACTAGACATAAAGAAAGAAACAAACTCACTAGACATAAAGAAAACGGTGTAAAAAAAAAATGGTGTATGGTATAATAAATGTGTTATATCAGGGGCTGTGTTATAGGGCATTATAATATCAGTGTTGTGCAGTATATCCTGAAGTTCTATACTCATGCTTAATTAACTACTTATGAGCATTTAAACAGCCTTTTGCCAAATGTATTATGAATGCTAGATGGTATTGTAAATACCATTAAAATTATTATGAATACATGATTTATTGCATGTTATTTAATACAGTAAAGCCTCTACATTTATCCTTGCTTGTTTGAGAGTAAAAAATTTGTTTAATATATTTATATTGTTGTTAAATTTTCATCAAGGTAAGTATTGGGCCGGGAATACCCTTCTGATAAAGAAATGTGGTGTGGATGAAGCTCCCATCTATTTTACTTTCCACACAACCCAATTATTATATTTATTTTTAGTAAAAACAATCTGAACTGAGGAATTCATCAACACTTCACTGTGATATCAGGCAGAATAATAACAGCGACTCCTCTGCGTGACAGTGGCCTCAGCTCAGCCCAGTGAGGCTACAATTTTTTATCAAGATTCATGGCTTAGCCTTCGTCACCAAAGCCGCTTTAATTTTCCTGCTCCACTTGGTTTAAGTGAGAAAAATCAGTGTTCAAAAACACCACTCATGGTTCCAATATCCTGATACATTCCTACAGCTGAAAATGCTTTCATCAGAAAACAATAAAACTACTGAGCCATATGCCTTCAATATTTATGCTTATAAATACGAATAAATAAGTAATGAATCCCACATCAAACTATCAATCTGTTCTGCTTTAATCTCAGTGTTTCCATGCTCAAACATACACACCAGCTCATGCCTCCAAATGTCCTAGTGGCAATTCCCTGTCTAGGATCACATTAGATGAGGTGAGGTGTTGGCGTGCTGAGATGTGCCCTCGAGCACTCTATTTGGACAAAATGGCACTACACAGTGTTCCCCAACCCCCTCACCCAAGCACGCGCGCGCAAGCACACACACAATACACAGCCTTTTCTTGCCACAGACTTCAAATATCTCAAGGATTTTCTCATGCAATATACAACAACAGGACAGCATGTCTACATCAAAGTGCTCCACAGAGGATGCTGTCCCAGAATATGACATGAAGAGGCCACAGAAAGAGGGATTTTCTGTTCCCGCTGGTGCTAATTCATGATAATAATTAAAGGAATTGCACATAAAGGGGCAAATTATATTGCAACATAAACTACAACGCATCACAGCGTGAGTTATTGATGAAAACAAAGCCAATGGGAAAATGCAGAAAAATTCACCAATTTTTTATTTCATAGCTTATATAGCATAGATGTGGATGAACTTTTGGAAGTGTCTAGTAATAAATTGGTGTGGTCATAACCAGCCAGTGTAATATTTGACTATTTGTGAAAATTTTCAGTTTATTATACATGTTATAATACATGGTGAGCATGGTCACAACAACCAAATTAAATGTCTACAATAGGGGTGTAGTATCTGTATATGTTTAGTGGTCCATATCTGTATCTGTAATCAGATTTTAACATGAAGCGAGAATGGTCTAAACCAGAAGAGGTTATTTTGGTTGTTCGTTTGTTTTGTAATTAATTGTTTCAGTTCGAATGTTCCTATTTTTAATTGTTTTAAGTGTTTGGTTGTTTTTTTTTGTTATTCCTTGTGGCGGATTGTTGTTAGGGTTTACTATTATGCTGCATTCTTCATTAGGGCTTACTTGAAAAAGAGTTTTTATCTCGATGTGACTACTCTGTGTCAGGTCAACTCCATCTGTGAACTCAGAACTCAGTTCAGCAGAATGCACCGTGGCCTACAGACACGGCCGCCCCAGACTAAGTTACCCAGAACCCACTATTACTGACACATTCACAATCACCGGACTATTGATCACATGCACCTGTTCCATATCACACACACAACTTAATAAGAGAGACTTTCATTCACTAATAATTGCGAAGTAAACGCTCAGTTTGTGCATCCGCCCCTGACATTTACTAAGCCTTATTTTCCTGTGTTTGTTATCCCGGTATCTTGGTTCGACTTTGCCCTGTTTATGCTGATTGTGCCTCCCCTGACCCTCACCTGTTAATTGACTTTGATTTTGCCAATCGTAATGGATTTGTCTGCCTGCTTGTTTCTACTAATAAATTTCACTCTGCTGCATTTGAATCCATCTCACCTCTGGTTATTGTGACACTCTGTTTAAATAAAGGCTAAATAAAATAAGTAAAATTAAACTAAATATGAACTATTTGAGCTCATAACTGGTCTCAACTAAAGTTCATAATTGGTCTCAACTAGACAGTGTATTTAATCTAGCTAGCACAGTTCTTGATTTTGTTTGGACTTGCTTGCGATATTTTCTATCAAATTTATTTAGTTCTATTTCCCAAAATATAAACAAACCCTAATTGAAGTTACCGTGACCCTGATCGGCAGTCACTAAGGATAAACGAGTGAACCTTCCAAATACATCATACAGTGACACGTTCATGCTAATAAATGTGGTCCTTCTTTGACTTATCAGCACACATGAAAGTAAAGCCAAAACCTCCAAGACACTTACGCGATTTTTTTGAAGAACCTTTTTAGATAGCTAGAACTGTTAGCCATGTTTTTAAAGACAGAAGTAGTACATGAAGAAGACAGGCATTGTGCTATAATTAGATTCTCATGAACAGATGAAGATTAGTCTCATGACTTCTACGACTATACATTCCATATGACCAAAAACATTCAGAGACAAAGTTCTTTAGGTTCTTACCTTTGACCTGTACACCAATTCGGAAGTACACATCTGCGATGCTGAGGTAGCGCTCCACCAGAATGTAGTACCACTGTTCCCAAGACAACAGTGGCACCTCCAGTTCACATGGCATATTCTCTCTGCAGTCCACAGCACTGGAGTTGTGGACTGGTGGAGCTCTAGCTCTCAACTTCAAGAGGACTGGGCAGCTTTCACTGCTCCTGTTCCTGGTGCTGCAGTCCACCAGCTGAACCTTTACTGAAGATATGTAACTGGGGATAAATACTCTGTAAGACAAAGAGAAAAGAAATTCTGGTGGTTTGTTTGGTACATATGCTTGGACACTGCACAATGCAGAACCTTCTACCATATTGTTATGTATGTAAGTCCATGCATAGGACCACTATTCTTTATATTAGTGGTCTATATATAGTATATACATATATACTATTATTGTCCAAATGCCAGCAATCTGTGAGGTTAGAAATTCTGCTTACCACATCACACTGCCCACTGATGTCACTGCAAATTGAATCACTATCCATATTTAATTAATTAATTAATTTCCTCAAATACAAAATAGTCTATCTATTCATGCCTTTTACTTCACAATTGTTTTTATATGACCATCACTATATCTAATTCAGACCTGTAATGTATGCTTATCCAATAGAATATACATACATGAGCCGGGGGGGTCTGGGGGGGGGCTTAGGGGTGCTTAGTATGAGCTGCACTCATAGCCACCTCCTAATGATAGTATTTAAACACTTGTGTGAAAGTGAAGCATATATACACGTAAAGGTGTAGGGAGAACATTGACAATTTACTGATTGTAGAAACTATACATATTGAGATATCAGAAAATTACCATGTTAGATTCAGAGCCTTTGTTCTAACTTGTTCAGCAAAAGAACAGTCTGACTGACAGACCAATCTAAAACCTATGTAAGATATAAAACATGCCAAACACAAGGGAAAGGCAGAGAATAAAAAGAAAAAGCAAGCCTTAATAAATGAAAGCTTTTGGATTTTAAGTATGTGTCCAAATGCACCAAACCCAGTAGTTAGAGACCATAAAAGCTGACAGCTGGCATGTCATGGCCACTTACTGCTGACAGTGTTGTCAAAAACTAGATAGCTGCAGTGCCAGAAAATATCATATATATATAGAAGGCGGCTATTGGAAAGAGACCAAAATATAACTTTTTGGTTTAACTGAGAATTGTTATGTTTGGAGAAAGGAAAACACTGCATTCCAGCATAAGAACCTTATTCCATCTGTGAAATATGGTGGTGGTAGTGTCAGGGTTTGGTCCTGTTTTACTGTGCCTCAAGTGAAAGTGGGTCATGCAGTAAGACAACGACCCTAAACACACAAGTCCTTCTACCAAAGAATGGTTAAAGAATACAAGTTTTGGAATGGCTAAGGCAAAGTCCTGACCTTAGTCCAGTAGAAATGTTGTGGAAGGACCTGAAGCAAGCAGTTCATGTGAGGAAACCCACCGATATCCCAGAGTTGAAGCTGTTCTGTACTGAGGAATGGGCTAACATTCCTCCAAGCCGATGTACAGGACTGATCAATAGTTACTGGAAGCATCTAGTTGCAGTTATTGTAGCACAAGGGGGTCACACCACAAACTGAAAGCAAAGGTTCACATACTTATGCCACTCACAGATATGTAATATTAAATCATTTTCCTCAATAAATAGAAAGAGACTGTAAAGAGACTGGCAAAGTATAATATTATGTTTATATGATTAGTTAATAATTTGTTTCTCTTTATCTACTTTGAGGACTTGTGTGAAAATCTTTTTCTTGAGTTAACAGGCTCAGATGCTTTAACATGTTCTCTACCATGCATGTATTAATGGATAAAATAGGCTTAGGGCAGAGGTTCGCACCCTTTTGCAACTAAAGCCCCCCCAAGCCTCCCCTATCATGTGACCCCCCCCCCCCCCCCCCCCCCCCCCCGCCCACCCCCAAGCCTCCACTATCATGTGATCACCCCCCCCACACACACACACACATTGGAGGAGACCAGGTATAATGATTATCCATTCCAGTGGTTCTCAACCAGATAGATAGATAGATATTTTTTTTTGCTTTTGTGTTTTTGTACTTTTTTTTAATTACTTTTCATAACTTGTGATTTTTTAAAATAATTTTTATGACTGTTATAAAATTATTTAACAGACAGATATGGAACATGGATGATTAAAAATGTTTCTGAACACTATAACTACTGTGACCAAGAGATCTAGGCTGTAATAACGTGGACTATTTTACATGTAAAACATGTTGCGTTCCATTCGTCTTACATTCTATAAACATTCGCATATGAAGGATGTAAATTGGGATGAAGGGTGCGTCTCGTTATCCGTTATCCAGATTGTTAAATCTCCGGCTCTCAGCCCCTCACTGAACAGAGCAGATGCAGAGAGAGTTGAGAGTGCAGCGGGAAAGCGAGACCTCGCGCTTGCAGGACAGTACTGGCCACATTTGGAAAGTTAATAAGGTTTGTCCAAAAAGTCGCTAGATTTGTCGCTAGTTGCTTTTTTCTTCTTTTTTTGCAAAAAAAAAAGTAGCTAAAGGGGTCTGAAAATGCACTAAATTGGCAACACTGGTCTGCACTGAGAGCTAGATAAAAGGCAGGTTAAGCTCCGCCTCTCCCCAGCAAAAAGAAAATACAGAGGGAGAGGGAATGCGGGGTTTTTCATTTATGCACATTTTATTTGAAAAGCAATAAAATACACTGAGTATTTGATGCCCTGACTGTGTTTTTTTTTCTTGATAACAATTTGTGCACCCCCTTCCGATCTCTCCCCCCTGGTTGAGAACCACTGGCTTAGAGTAATACACGTGATACACTAACACAGGAAACTGAAATCCACAACCTGTACATGAAGTTCACAGAAAAACCTAACATTTCTGCATACCATGATTGTACAGATTAGTTCTTCTTGTCAGCTGAAGCCGGTCTGGCCATTCTCCTCTGACCTCTCTTACGAACATGGCATTTCCATCTTCAGAACTGCTGCTCACAGAATGCTTTTTTTTTTTTTGCAACGTTCTGTGTAAACTCTAGAAACTGTTGCACATGAAAACCCCAGGAGTTCTCATTTCCACAGAGTGATGTTTAATGTGAACATTAACTAAAGCTTTTGACCTGCTTGATTTTAGGCATTATGCTGCTGCCACATGATTGGCCAATTGGGTAACTGTATGAATGAGCAAGTGTACAGTGTGTCTAACAAAGTGGATGGTGAGTGTATTGTATATGCATACACTATGTGGCCAAATGTTTGTGAACATCTGACCACCCATTCCAGATTTACTCCTCCACAGAAGGCTAGGAAGGCTTTCCACTAGATTTTGGAGTGTGTCTATTGGGATTTGTGCTCATTCAGCCCCAAGAGCATTAGTGAGGTCAGGCACTGATGTTGGGGTGAGGAGGTCTGGGGTGTAGTGTGTTGTAGTTCATCCCAAAAGTGTTCAGTCAAGTTGAAGTCAGGGCTCAGTGCAGATCACTTGAGTTTTTCTACACCAACCTTGGCAAACCATGTCTTCATGGACCACACATTGTGCACAGGGACATTGTCATACTGGAACAGGTGTGGGCCTCTTAGTGGCAGTGAAGGGAAATTGTAATGCTACAGCATCCAAAGACATTATATATACACTTGTGTGCTTCCAACTTTTGGGAAAAGCCCACATACAGTCATGCAAAAAAATAAGTACACCTCATGGAAATATATATTTTTTTTTTACGTATTTGGACAAGCAAACATTTGATCCTTTTTGAAACAGTGCCTATTAATAAAGTTGATACACTATAAAATGACACATAAAACTGACATTTTGTAGTAATTTTCACAATTTAAATTAACAAAAAAACAGATCATTCACATGGAAAAAGTATGTACACCCCCACATTTATCACACCTTCAAACCCATAAATTAGAATCAGGTGTTCAAGATCAGGTGCCAGTGAACCTACTTAGGTAGTGCAGGGGGAACCTGTCTTATTTATACCCCTCTCATATCTAGTGTCTGGTGTTCCCTTTATTATTGAGTGTGTGGTGTCATCATGCCAAGATCTAAAAAGTTCTATAAGGCCTTCAGAAAAAAGTTTGTGGATGCCTATAAGTCTGTCAATCATCATTCCTGACATCATGAGGTGTACTTATTTTTTCCATGGGGTGTACTTATTTTTTTCACATGACTGTATGTATGTGATGGTCAGATGTCCACAAATTTTTGGGCATATACTGTATATCATGTACTCACATCTACATCTAAGTTTGATGTTAAATCGTTAAATTGTGTTATATTGAACCCTAAACAGAAGCATAATTGGCTCGGGATTTCATGTTATTCATAAGCATAAACTAATTACAAACCTAGGCGAGTTTCCATTTTTTCACTCATGACACAGTTCATTCTGTCTCCACTTTTGTAGCAAGGTAATTAAGCAATGTGAACAAGGCATCAAACACTTAATCAAACAGAACACAATTTGTTTACATGATCCATCATGACCGTTCCAGTAAACAGGGTTCTTTGAATTTAAATTGTCTCTTTGGAATCCGCTCCCATTTCGTTCAGGCTTAAATGATGTATTGCTATTTCCAATTTTCTGCACCATTATGTTTATTTCACAACTAATTAAATAATTTCAATTTCTGAGTAATGTTTATTCTGGTGAAAAGTTTATTTAATTGTTTAGTGAGCTTGACATGAGCTTCAGTTGATGGTCAAAACGTTTGGGGTTTATTATTATTATTATTATTATTATTATTATTATTATTATTATAATTATTATTATTATTATTATTATTTATTAATTTATTTATTTATTTATTTATTTTAAATAATTGTGGTTTATAATAGCACATTGACTTCAGGGTTATCTATGGCAAATTATGAGAACTTGAGTGCTATTAATTAAATGTGACATAATTATGAGTTTATTTGTTTATAAGGCTATGTACACCATAAAATATGACTTGTTTAGGATGATGGCCTCTAGAGATGCCTCTTCGTTCTCATTGATTAAATATTAGTGGTCCACATGTTTTTTTTTCTGTTTGCAGAATATGTGGCACTACAGATGCTGCATTTTTCCTCTAAGCAGATATTTTATTGACAGCTGCCAGAATGTGAGGAGAGCCTCACCAAATATTACAGAAAATATTCTGACATAAAAATCCCTGACTCTACTTTTAGTACATTTAGCCTTATCTAGTCTGAAACCTTCATAGTAATCAGTAACAGTGATTTTAAAACCAACCAGTATTATTAATAATATGATTTATGAGTTTATGTTCTTTATATAAAAACTACTGCATTGCATCTTTTGAAGGTGGAAAAAAAACCTGATGTCATGAAAAACTGTACCGATTTAAAAACTAAGGTGATATGGTTATATTTTGTTCAATTTCATTCACAGGAAAAGGTATGAACACTATCCCTGCTCTGTAACTTTTCATCTTTTCATACGATTTGTGCGGTGTGTATTGAATTGAAGCATGAGACCATGTTGAGACTTTCACACTCTTTATTTTCCAAGGTTATGCACTGCTCTGATTTCACACCTATGTCTCTTAGATGCTTCCATTTCTATTTAAAGAAAAGGTTGCTTGCTATTTGAGACACTAATTAATATTTGAACATCATAATGATGGAGGCCTATGAAAGAGAACAGAAAACGATGTGCACAGAATGATGAAGAGGGTGTGTGTGTGTGTGTGTGAGTGTGTGCATGTGTGATACAGACATCCTGCTGTTAGTATGCTGAGCAGTGCTGCAAATGGCACAAGCGTTCTTATCAGCCTCATTGAAGCTTTGGATCCTAAAATAGATATCAGACTGATGTTTGTGGAATCTACCTGCAAAAAATGAGCCTTTCAGCATCATCATATCAGGGATGAATCAATCATTCCCAGCTGGGCTAGTGCCTGAGTATATTTGCATACTTGTGTGTGCTCATCTATCTGCATTTGTTTATGTACTCAACTATCTGTGTATTCAGTTTTCCTGTCATGGTGTGCAATACTAAAATGTCCACTCACTTGTAGAGAACAGATCTGTTGTGACCTGGAATCATCTGGTCTATGAAGTAGCCAGGGTAGAGCACCGAAATCCCGATAAGCCTCTGGACTATGAGCTGAGGTTGGAAGAGGTACTGACATTCTTCATGAAGACCCTAAAGAGGAAGATAAAAAAACAAAAAAAACATAAGCAAGCTGTCTGATCACTAAATCCAAGTAGCGCTTGGCTGCGAAATGAGATAAAAGCAAACATCGGGTCCTACTGAGACCAAGTTACTGTCTTAACTATAGTTCTCAAGACAACATCACCTCCCATAACTGTCAGCCATCACTATGTTGTGTGACAACACCTTTGCGTTGCATGCTGTTTCGCAACTCACACTTCCCATGGAAGAAAGAGATCAAACGCATGGCTAGCATAAACTGACACATACTTTGCAAGAACACGAAATCCTCGACATTTGAGCTGTTATACAACAACAACGGACAAGTTATTTAACCATTTCTGTGTAATGGAAGCAGCTAGAAGGATGACATTTTAATATGTAGGATTTATTGTGAATTTTATATAATAGCAGGAATTGGCAATGAGATTGCGGTAGAAAAATAAAGACTGATTTTAGTCTAATCAATCAACTAACCCCGTGCTCAAACCAGCAGCAACAAGACAGTGCAGAAGTAATTTTTGAGAGCTGGTGATTGGTGATATGAAGTAGGAAGTAAGCAAGCCAGAACGGTTTGTCAGAGTTTATGCAAATAAGAAGCAAAGCGATATAGCGAGAACCAATGAGAATGTGGGAAGGTGGACTCTGTGCTACTGTAAGCAGAGTTGACAGAACTGTGCCAGGGGTTCCATCCACATAGAATTGTGGTAAAACAGGTTGTTTTGCATATGTTCTGAAATTGGCTATGCAGTTTGGGTGGCCAGATCTCAATATTCAGGCACTGCCAAGCAACCAACCCACTAGAGACCAATCTAGACTTGAGTCTGGGGTAACATTTAAAACTACTGTAGCATACAGCACGGTATACTGTCAAGTCTTAAGATATGTTTTTGGCCAAAGCCAAATGCCTACAGATGTAATCAATACATGCCTTAGTTCTTTTGTATGCTGATGTAAAATCCCAGTTGTATAACCATGTTGCAAGATTCTCAGCTGCTGTTCGCTTTTGTTGAAGCCACTGGCAACAGAATCACAGCTGAGATCCAAAGAATGCAAGAAAAACAAAGAATTTCAGCAGCATCCAGATGGTGTATAGGCTCAAATTAAAGAACAGATGTGTTGTATAGATTTGCAAGGACAAATTTTCACATGGAGATTGCACAAGGGAATGAGGTGTGTGTGTGTGTGAGAGAGAGAGAGAGAGAGAGAGAGAGAGAGAGAGAGAGAGAGAGAGAGAGAGAGAGAGAAAGGTGGGGGGAAAAGTGAGGGAGGAGGTTGGAGAGGTGTTCCACTGGAGCTTGTATTATTTATTATGGTACATGCTGCCAAATTACAATGCAGCATTTCATCATTCACCCTCTGGCCTCTCTCTGTAGCAGGTAGCCCCTTCCTCAAAGACATTAATCATTGTCAAACAGGACCCAAGCACCACCCCCTCCTCTTCTTCTTCTTGCTTCCCCATCTCCTTCCATTCTGGTAGATTTTCCATGTTGAGTACGGAAATTCCCTCAACGTATCTCTTATACAGAATCACCCTGACCTCACAGGTATGGGAATGCTGGTGTTCCTGCAGCAAAAAAAAAGCTCCTGTGTGACACCTTTCTCTTTTTTTATTGACTTCTACTGTTACAGTTCAGACAGCACTTTGATGTGCCATATATTTTTTCATGGCTAACTGTACTTTCTAGCTCCAGTGATGGGGGATTCTCATATACTCATTTGCTTGAGACAATCCTGACAGAGACATAGTGCAAATCAGTGACGTTTTCCCACTGTGGTCAGTCAGGCATGTTATTACTACATAAGATAGAGAACAAGTGGCTGATTTATCGCTAAACCTGTCAGCTCAATGCAGCAAAACAATAACCCTGCGAGTGACAATCACCCACACTGCAAAATACTCCTTACATTGATGTACTAGTATTAAAAATGACCAAGAATGAAGAAAGAGGGAGGACTAATGGTCTTACTGTGAGGTGGTATGAATTGTGTAATGTTTTTATTGCCTCAGTGGTTATCTTTTTAATAATCTTGTAATCTTCTTTATTTAACATAAAAATGGGTGGATGGTTATTTATTTTTATACATTCAGAGATCAAGAAAGGCAATTTTTTCCTATGTGAAATAGCTATGCTAAAATGCTCCTGAATTAATGAGTGTATGAATGTGTGTGCGCGATGGACTGACATCCCATCTGGGCAGTATTCCCACCCCAGTGTTCTTGATATAGGCTCTGGATCCAACTGAACCCTGGCCAGGATAAAGCAGTTAATGAAGATGGATGGATGGATGGATGGTTAGTGAGTTAGATAGATAGATAGATAGATAGATAGATAGATAGATAGATAGATAGATAGATAGATAGATAATTAGTTAGTTAGTTAGTTAGTAAGTTAGTTAGTTAGTTAGTTAGTTAGTTAGTTAGTTAGTTTGTTAGTTCACATTTCATTATGGCCTGATATGTGGATCCGCTCTGTTGGACAGGTGTCATTACGCCAGACATTTGTGGAAGTCATGCATAGTTCATTATCTCTTGTGTATCATCATGGTCTAATTCGTGCTCAGCTTGATTAGTGTGCTCGTTCATTTTGTTACAATCTATCAGGCAATTACTTATCCTGCCAGCCACCAGCTCTAAAATTGTCTCACTGGGTGCTTTCTGTCTGCTATGTGATACCTCGGACCTTAAATCTGGACATGCAGAGAAGAAACTGTTAGCTTGATTATTGATTATATTTGGGCATGCCAATGTTCTTTTGACCTTGATACTTGATTCATTAGCAATATCTTAATGATGGATTTGCATTCTGTTACAAAGCATCATCTAGAGCTTATGATTTACAAACATTTTTATAATTTTTCCCTTACCACTTACTTTCCTACAGTGGTGGCTGATTTCTGATCAACTCCCTACAAAGCACACAGCACTAGATCCGCCATCGGTTTGAAATGGTACAATGGCGATGAAGGCAGGATAATCAGGATGGAAAGGGAAGTGAAAACCACCTCCACCATTAAATAACAAACTGGAGAAGGAGCCCCATCTGTTGTTTGTGCATGGCTGCATACATAAAGCACAGCTGGTGCTGAAAAAGGGAGGAGGACAAGACATAGCTTTGCCTTAAACCCTCCACACTGCTAACTCCCATCTCCATGCTTTCACTGCATCATTTTGGCATTGCGTAACTGGATCGGCTTGGCATCCTTACAAAAGCTTTATTTAATCATATGACATGCAAATAAACTTTCATACATTCAGTTCTGGTGCAACAAGTGGCACAGTCTCAGAAATTGTTTAAAGTCTGTCCCTGTGCTTTGCTCATCTCCAGCTCTTGTAATGACACAGATGTACGTGAAAACCCCAAACTCTTCCCTATTGTCCAGAACATCTTCTCACATTGCATTAGTTAGGTAAGCAATGTCAAAAAAAAAAAAAAAAAAAAGAAGTTGCACAGCTTGAACAGCAGCTCTAACTCAGATCATCTTACCATATAGCAGTTTTTTTCGTTTTTTATTTTAACCCTATTAAATTTAGTTGCCACGCAACCCGAGTAGACTAAACGGCTTCCCTACTGCCTCTTCACCTGGAAACACAATTAGAGTGTGTTCTGAACCATACAAGGCAGATACTCTGGGGAACTAGAGATTTAAGTTAGACCTCACACCATTCTCACCATCCTCTAGTTTGGTTTTTGCTTCAACAAATCTCTGGCTGGGCTTAATAATGCACACCAGACCAGTGAGAATGAGTTTCATGAATAACTTTCCTGTTGACAGCAGCTGATTGAAAATGCTACAGAGAGACAAACCAGCACTAAATTGACAGATTTCCTCCTCTTGTGTGGCCACTGCCTAAATCAAACCTTGGTGTTCTGGGCGAAATCATATCTCCAAGCTCCTGACAGCTCCCAATTATCTCATTGATTCAGAGAGAGAGTGTGGTTAGCTTGAGACAAACTGTCATTGCACTGAGCTTTTGGTCACTGCTGAGCCATAATAGCATCTCCAGCTAGCAGAGATGCTCCGGCGACCTGAGCTGCTGTGACTTCTTAGATCTTACGTTGCAGAGGTGCCCACTGATTAGACACAAACTTGGAGCTAGCAGAAATTGTCTTATGTCCTTTGTGTATACTAGGCATCAGAAAAGTTAACACAGTGTAAGAAATTAGTAAAGTTCCAGGAACATAAAATCCCTTGCGTACAAAGGCCTGGATGCTACTAATGTGACTAAACTGACTATATTTACTTTGAACGCTGAACCATTAGTACCTAGTTTGTGTCTATAAATGAGACAATTTCAAGTGGTTATGTTTTGTTATGTTTCACATGTTAGTGCTTATGTTTCACAGTGGTGTTCACATTACCAATTTAGTACCATTGACTCTGAAAAGATAAGACCTCTGCTTTTGATTAGAAATAGAGAATAAACATAGACAGTATGTGTATGTGCAATCGTCTTTACATATCCTGTTTTTTTATAGTCGACTGTTTTAACGTCAAAAATTGGTGAAAATCTATTCAATCTATTCTCCTTATAAATGAGCTACCTACAGCTAAATAATTTAAATAAATGCATGCGATTTCCATTGGCTAAGCTGCAACAGAGGTCAATCATGCTTAAAAAAACTGGACAAGCTGATGCCGGTTTTTGTTGTTGTTGTTGTTTTTCTATTTTTGAGTGCTTGGTTAAACCCACTGAAATACTTTGCTGGAACCACATCCATACCACAGTCCACCAGGTGATGGCTCCTGTTGTTTATCACAATTACTCTAGCCACACAGACGACAGAGGAATTTAATGTCCTTTAACTATACGCAAATAATGACTTTAACCTGACCGTACATGAATCCCTATGCTAGATTTCATAGTGCAAGTATAGAGTCTAACAGACAGCAGAGTCAGTATTACCTCATAATGTCTAACTGGTTTCGTCGAACAGCTCACATGTTGACACACAAGCTGGCTTTTATGTTTATGAGACAGCTGTTGTTTACTGTTTACAGGACAGCTGGGTCTTACTGCCTGTGTCAAACCTCTTGATGACTTTGTCCACCATTGGGTGAAAATGCCAGTCTCCATAACTGACTCGGAGTTGTTGCACAGTGCCTGATAAAACGATTTGTCCTTCCAATTAGTCTGTGACTCTCTCCTACATGTATTAATATTAATCTGCTGGTCTGTAGTATATAACTTTATATTAGACCTGTAACATAATGCCACTGTCTGTATCTATATCTGTATCTTATCTGTTTAGTGTTCCAAATATCAGTATACAGTATGTATTAGGATTTAAACCCAAAGTGGGCATGGCCTAAACTGAAAGCATTTTTTTGTTTTTAAATAAAATAACTTTTAAATAAATAAATAAATAAATAAATAAATAAATAAATAAACATACACTAAGCACTCAAAGACTGAAAATACTGGCAAAAAAAAAGATGCTCAGAGAGTATGCATGGGCCAATTAGTTTTTTAATTCCACTCATGCAGTTATTCTTTTGTTTGTACCTGTCTGTCATATATTCTAGTGATATATTCTAATGAATTTAATCGGTTCTATTTCACAAAGTTGATCAAACTAGTAGCTTAATTTAAATAACCACACTGACCAGACAGTTACTAATGATGAATCACACATCTCACATATACTCGCATGAAAGTTTGCTGGGTTCTTCTAGGGATGCACACCTCTAGCCATAATCAGATGCACTGTGAACTTTTCTGGCAAACTTTCATTAACAAAAATAACTTAATTAATACAAACATGAATAGTGAATTTCCTATTCATATCTATCTTGGGATCCAGTTATATAAACAAAATGAATGAATTTTCAAAAGGCATTACAGTTATCATTTAGAGGTGGGTAGAATTACCATATTTTCCTTACAGTTGTCCAGAAACGTGTGATATATTGAAACCATGTTGCATCGTATTTATTTAGGGTTTGCCACTTATCAATATTGTAAAGCCAACATTGTAAATATTGCATACACTAGAGAAATCTTTACATTTTGAGACTAATCATTCATCTCTACACACTGATGTTTCTCTCCACAGTTGAGAGAAATATCCTAACATATGTATATGATATACAGACAAACCACACTATAAGCAGGCAATTATAAATGCCAGAGGTAGAGAAAAGTCTCTGCATATAAACTCGGCTCTTTAAGAAACTGGGATTTATATGGGTTGTTAGATCATGAGAGGATGATTTTTTCCAAGATAGAGTTTGACAACAAGCAATTTCACACAAAACCATTCATTAGGGCTGAGAAAGTGTTTATATTATGTGCAAAGACAACACTAACTAGCTGATATAGGCAAGCTATTCTTTGTTATTGATTGTACATGTTTTCTGCACATCGTTAAGCCTAAATCTAGATGCACTCTTATTGCACAGTAAAGAAATCGTGTCAACAAACAATAAAAAGCACATTTGATTTAAAATGTTTATATGCGGCAACGCCATTAGTTTTATATCCATTATGTGCCAGATAATGATGGTCATAAGTGCACAACATGCGTTAATTTGTGTACGACTATTCAGAATGCTAGGGTATGAACGTGATTCCTTTAAATGTGCTCCATTTGCTGCTTCCCCTTTTCCTACTTCAGTTTCACAGCCCGCTGTACATTTGTTTTAACTTGCAGAAAGTCATTATTATATCCTAATTTAGCCGCTGCTGACACAGATAATTTAAGCATATCCCATGATGAATGATTGACCCTGATTATAACCCTGATTATTGTTCACAGAGAAAGTAAACACATTGGCTGTTTTTGTCCAGAGGAAAAATGAGCTACACACACACACACACACACACACACACACACACACACACACACACACACAAACACACATCTCATAAACCCATATATTATTCACAGTAGAACATAGAAACATATCAAATGTTTAAACTGAGCAAATGTACCATTTTAAGGAAAAAATAAGGTAATTGAATTTGATGGCCACAATACATCTCAAAAAAAGTTGGGACGGAGGCAACAAAAGGCTGGAAAAGTAAGTGTTGCTAAAAAGACACAGCTGAAGGAACATTTTGCAACTAATTAGGTTAATTGGCAACAGGTCAGTAAGATGAGTGGGTATAAAAAGAGTATCTTAGAGAGGCAGAGTCTCTCAGAAGTAAAGATGGGATGGAATCTGGATGGAAGTTGCTCTAAAACCTTTATATACATTTCAGCATTGATGGTGTCTTTCCAGATGTGAAAGCTGCCCATTCCCTAGACACTAATGCACCTCCACCATCAGAGATGCAGGCTTTTGAACTGAATGCTGATAAAAAGCTAGATGGTCCCTCTCCTCTTTAGTCCTCTTTAGTTTAGAGGACACGGCGTCCATGGTTTCCAAAAAGAATTTCAAATTTTGATTCGTCTGACCACAGAACAGTTTTCCACTTTGCCTCAGTCCATTTTAAATGAGTTTTGGTCCAGAAAAAACGGCGGCATTTCTGGATCATGTTCACATATGGTTTCTTCTTTGCATGACAGAGCTTTAAGTAGCATTTGTGGATTGCACGGCGAACTGAGTTCACAGACAATGAGTTCTGGAGGTGTTTCTGAGCCCTGCATGATTTCCATTAGAGAATCATGCCTGTTTTTAATGCAGTGCCGCCTGAGGGCCTGACAATCACGGGCATGCAATATTGATTTTCACCCTTGTCCCTTGCGCACAGAGATTTCTCCAGATTCTCTGAAACTTTTGATGATATTATGTACTGTAGATGATTTTACATTGAGGAACATTATTCTGAAATTGTACCACAAATTGTAGACACAGTTTTTTTGCAGATTGGTGAACCTCTGCCCATCTTTACTTCTGAGCCTCTCTAAGATACTCTTTTTTTATACCCAGTCATGTTACTGACCTGTTCCCAAATAACCTCCAGCTGTTTCTTTTTAGTAACACTTACTTTTCCAGGCTTGTGTTGACGTGTGCATGTTGTTTAATCCTGTTTTTGCAGTTATTATTTTTGTTTGTATCTGCATGTAATATATTTTTTTTTATGAATTTCACTGGTTCTGTTTCCCAAAATATAAACAAACTAGTAAACTATTTTAAACCACCATGACTCTGATCACTAAGGATCACGAAGCATGAATGAATGAACACTGTAAATGCATCGCATATTAAAAAGCATGGTCTTTGTTTCTCCTATGAGATTTATACTGTATATGACCACTCACTTGTGCCTCCTATGACACAACCTTTTTGTTGTAACCCAAGAGATTCTAATCCCAGTTCAGTATCAATAAGATACCCTGTGAAACTTTCTGACAAAAATAAAAACCTCCTATTCATATTTGTATCTGTTTAGAACACGTTATCCGTTTATTCCGAGTAACGTGTTCATATTCAGTTGCATCCTTAATGTACACAAAATACTCATTTAGTGTATAAAAGTTTATTAAAGTCATTTAGTTCATAAAACTTGTATGCACATGAATTCAAGAACAGTCTGTTTTATATTCTGGCTTTCCAACATAAAAAAAAAAAATCGATTATAACAGCTACACACATTTGGCACCTGAGCACATTGGTAATAATTCATGACTGACAAGGATAACACATTTGCTCTTAATTTTCCATCGCCAGCTAACAAGATGGCAGCTATTATACAAGAGGTCTGAATGTTTGATTTAGCATTATGAACAAAAGGCTTCCACCAGAATCAATAACATTTGCATAAAATGCTTTATAATGAGCTCACAGTCTGCTCTCACCTTGACAGAGATTTTCCCTTCATCCTTTGGCAGATGTGCAGCCAAGAACCAGTCTCCAGGGAGAGGGCTGGTAACATTGAACACCCCCGTAGTACGGTTGGGCAGCGTCCATGTCAGCGTGACAGCAAAGGACCCTGGGACGATGGTGTCCTTGGGGAAACGGGTGTTCAAGGGGTTGATGACCGGCGGGGCACCTGACCTGAAATACCTGCCAACCAGAGTAGACACATTTAATGTATGGAGGAGTATAGGCAGGAAGAGAGCATGAATAAAATGAGTCATAATCTGTTGCTGTTTAGTTCTATCGAAAGTTCTGATTTGCTAAAATTATAGCTGTGCTCATCTCATTACTGTTTTCATAAATCAAACAAGCAATAAGATCAGCACATTTAATTAGATTTGGGTGAGCAAGCAACAGTGTGTGTGTGTGTGTGTGTGTGTGAGAGAGAGAGAGAGAGAGAGAGAGAGAGAGAGAGAGGGAGAGACAGACAGACAGACAGAAAAAGGATGTCAAATGAAATTCAAAATATTCTTTTACAGGAAGTTAAACAAAGCATTGTGACTAATACTAAATTATGCATGAACTAGACTGAAATGTAAAATAAATATTCCAACATTGCGCTACTTTTAATGTTTTGAGAAACGATCTGGAATTTGGCGGGTGTTCAAGCGGAACAATGCTTTTTGCTATGCTGTAATCTCAGCTAAAGTGGTGAAAAATGATGCAAATCAATGAGTGGAATGGTTCCGTGTTTCCTGAGTCGTTTGTTATTTATTTTTATGTGAGAGACAGAGGGCTAAAACGGTGCCTTTCTCCTTCAGTGCTGCCATTCAAGATTAAAAAGAGGTCTGACAGCGGGAATCTGCCACGGATCATATGACATGAAAGCCTTCACCTCCTGTGATTTCTTTCGCTTGGCCCGCTGAGCTGGGATCCCATAGTATGTCAATTGGAATCCTGACAGGCTTCAAATGCAAAATACTCATGCGAATAGGAATCAAAATAACAGCTGACAATTGCTATCTCGCGCTCGTTTTTATTTTTATACTATGTAGGAGACTGAATGAAGTAGTAATGTGGTGGAACACCTTGTGATAGAAATGTACACTTATTATCTTTGTGTGTATCTTGCACTCGGTGAGTAGGTGTGTTCTCTGTAGTGTGCTTCTCAACCCCATGAATATTTAACAATACAAGTCCATGTGCAAATGCAGCAGCAGACTGTAATGATATCCTTAAGCATATCTTCTTCAAGAGGACCACCATGGATGTGGTGGATGTGGTGGAGTGTCCCCCCCCGTTCCTATCCCACACAGATACCATCCCAGAGCGGTATCGTGTTCAGATCTCGTGGTCTAGGCTCTTTGGCAGATAATAACTCAAACTCCAAATGTAGTGCTGTTCGAAAAATCATACCACCCTCCTCCCTCTCTCTGTGCACCCGAGGAGCTTGTATGTCTGGAGCATGTCAGTGTAGAGAGTCTTTTGTCCTTGTGGTGTACAGGTTTATTTTTGTCCCTGGGTAAAAAAAAAAGACTATGACCGAGGAGGACAGACTGGGCTGTATGAGTGTACTTTAGTCAAACAAAGCACATTATTTTCAGTGTGATTATGATACATGATGATTGAACAATTGAAGTTAAATATACTATGAAAAGTCCCTGCGAGACAAAAAAGGAGAAACCTTTAAAAGCAGGGAAGTTTTTGTAATGGACTGAATTATAAAATGAAATGATCCTGATTACCCATGAGTCAGATTTGTATCCCATTATGTGTCTCACACAACAATGTGTATCTTAATGAGAAAACTGAAACATGCATAATTTTGGACACACTACACGCTTTATCTATTGTGCACCCCATTCGAATCGTTTTTTCATTCACAAATAGGCATGATGAATTTCAGTAAAGCCAAATCTGATTTTAAACCCATTATGAAACCTCCATGTCATCTACAAAAGTGGGTAAACAGTGGTTCCCAGAATTTGAAACACAGTGAAATAATTCTGTATCGTTAAAATGAACAAGGATCATAATTACAATGAGGACCGCAGGTATAATGTTAGCGTCAAATTTTTATTCTGGAGACTCACACTTACTGATGTCTATCAATTACACTAGCAAATTACTATAATCACCTAAACACCCAATCACACAGTCTTTGAAGTAAACATCATTCAAGTGTTCCATCTGTTTGTGTAGCCCTATTACAGTGAGCCATGGATAAAAGATAAAAAATATAAATATAAGAGGACAGATCAGAATTTCAGCTTTCATTTCCTGATATTTACATCTAAATGTGTTAAACAACTTTTTTTTTTTAAATGGAACCTTTGGAGCCAGACCACCCAATTTTTATGTGAGTAAAATTAAAGTGAACAGATTTTACAGTCTTAAAGTAAATAAAAGTAAATACTTAGATTGGATCAATTTCCTTGTAAATTGGAAGACAGCATGCTTCTGTAGATTTCTGAATTCATACTTTTGCTACCATCATGAGTTAAATCGTCAAAAAAGATTAGTAAGCCCATTTCAGAAGCAGCCGTTTTTCTTCACAGCTTTCACAAAATGTTTCTGTAATCAGCTGTTGTTGTTTTCCTTGGCTGACCGGACTTACATGTCTGGTTGTTAGTACAGCGGTGGCTTCTTTCTTTTTCAGGACATTCCAAATTGCTGTACCGGATATACCCAATGCCTGTGCAATACAATGCCTGTACTAACCCTAACCCTAGGTTGATTTTCTCTCTTTTCTCAGTGGCAAAAATGTCTTGCTTTCTCCCACAGCTCTCAGGTCTTCATGTAGGTTTGTCCTTTTTACCAACAAATGCAGTGTTCACAGACGAAACCTAGGGCTCAAACCAGGAGTAAACATACTGGGCTATTAATTATTTAAACAATCAATCTAACAGGACACACCTGAGCAGCAAGAAACATGTCAGTCACATATTCCAATATTTTAGGGTCATTTGAAAATTAGGTGAGTTCAAACAAAATGTGCCATGTTCTAAGTTGGTTTACACATCTAGATGTAAATATCAGGAAATTAAAGCCATGTTCACAAACGGTCCGTTTAACGTCCCAGTGGCTGCCAATGGGAGTGTTCACACCCAGGCGTAAAATGCATGGCATCAAAGCGTAATTTTTTTTTACATCGATGGGTTTGGGTTTTTTGTTTTTTGTTTTTTTGACGCGCCGCATAAAAAAACTGGCCAACCAATGACATTTGTGCTTTTGTTCACGTGCCCGGAGCCACTGAACTTACATAAAAGTACAAACTGATGGCGCTCAAGTACAAAAACTGTCTTATCTACGAAGAGGAAGCCAGAGCAGATGCCAGCATCCACCATTTTAGTGAGAGAGTGCATAAGTGACATACCCAAAATTAAATAGCTCACCTTTGAAAGCAGCAGATTCAAAATTACACCCTAAATATTATATAAGTGGATTTATTTTGCTGTGGCTATTTTTTGATGTGTATGAACGGCTTAAAGATGTAAATACGGCTCTCTTCTTCTTCTCAGTGATGAGCAGGTGTCAGAAACGGAAAATTGTGGCACGCCACCTTGTGTACAGGAGTATTTCTGCTTTTCAATATGCGCCATCTACTGTCAGGGAGTGAATTCGCATTTTCATTCAGCGCATCACTCGTGTTTAACACCTGAGTGTGAACACAAAATAAAAAAACGTGTCGGAAAAACAGACCGTTTAATGTGCTGCGAAAAACGTCCCGGTGTGAACAGGCCCTGAAGCTGAAATTCTGATCTATTGTCTCATATTCATCTTTTTCATCTCTTCAGTGTGTTGTAAAAACAAAAGAATTGGCCTTGTCATTCCAGTACTTTTGGAGGGGATGATAAATGTCAATTTTTTTTAAAGAAATTACTCATTCCAAAGAAGTAATATCTGCAATGATGAACTAAGGCCATGATTTACTGAAGGAATGTGTGTGTGTAAAATCAAAATAACACATTTTGCCATATACAGTTTGGGGTGTTTCTACCTAAAGGTGCATAATGTAAGGTGGTGTTACTGCAGGTTGGTCGAACCCGAACACAGCAGGGGTCGAACCACTACGCCACCATGCCCCCTGTGTGTGTGTGGGTGTGTGTGTGGGTGTGTGTGTGTGTGTGTGTGTGTGTGTGTGTGTGTGTGTGTGTGTGTGTGTGTGTGTGTGTGTGTGTGTGTGTGTGTGTGTGTGTGTGTGTGTGTTCTGTGTCGTAATTTTTATGTGTCCAGAAACCACATAAAAAACATTTGTTTCCATCCACTACTTTACATCCGACACTATTTATGCGATTTATGAATCACAAAGTAAAACTTTTGGCATTCTTAGTGAATTAGGGACTAAAGTTAGTGAGGAACCCTTTGTTAATAGTAGTTTCAACTCTTTGCTCTTTGCTTTCATCCATAATTAGCAAATCAGCATTTACTGATGTGGTATTCTATTAAATAAGGTATTTTAAAATAGGTCTGCACATATTTGCTTCACTGGTTATCTGGACCCTGGTGGAGCTGACACCAGCTGTGCCCCGGCATTCTGATGATGAAGCACTTATTTATGCTGCTGTGCCTTGCTCCATATTAAGAGTACTCAGCTCTTCCCCCTGTAGGGTCCAGCTGGCTCGCTGCTGCTCCTCATCCTTATGTTCATATATTAAGTCTTACCCTGCAGTGGAAGTTAAATCATTCAAAATACCCTGAGACAAAAAAAAAACTAATTTAACCTCAGCAATGTCCGGGGTCTAATTAGTTACCAAGGTGCTGCTTTTCTATATTGTCTTGCTTTTATCTTTTAAATTTACACAACAAATGCTTGTCACTTCCTCAGTGATTCATGCACTACTGGTTGGCCTGAGACTTGCTCCAAATCTCCAGCTTCATTATCAGATGCAGGTCATATCAAAATCTGTTATGAACCAATTAGCACTGCTTCCATGCATAATACGGCATCTATCAATGTAACATCCATCAAATGACGGACATGTTGGACAAAGCCTTTAGCGAATATGACCAGGGGTGTGTTTAAAAAAAAAAAAAAACTAAAAAAAAAAAAGATTAATCATATTGTACAAACAAACAACTTAATAAAAGACTTACAAACCTGTTTTACCATTGTTTCCCCAAAGCTGAAAATAACAGAGATTTAACAAAACGTTCAAAGTACTTTTTGTTGACTCCTCCCCAGATCGATTTGTGGCAAGAAGCAGAACAAATCAATCATTGAAAATCAATTCAAAGTCTGGAGGTAACCTGTTGACATAGATCAGCGTCTGAGACAGTAAACAGTCAATAATCAGTATTTTTAAATGGCTTTTGATAGGTGTGAACATAATCAGTCGGAAATTACGCTTGGAAGCAAGGAAGACAAGGGAGGTGAAAGAAAGAGAGGAAAAAGTGCTATTATTTTCTAAATGTAGGTAACAAGTAAAAGTAAAAGAGGGATTGTTTTATGAAAGTCTCACAGTCAAACTAACAATTTTGCTTATAGAAGTGTCTTAGCAGTGATCAGGAAGCTATGAGAAAAATGATGTGGAAAATGAATAAAAATAGTCAATATTTGCAATTCTTAAAGGGCATCTTAGCTCTTACAGGCACAATAAGAAAAGCCTTCAGTATACACAGGTCCATCTTTCGTGCACAAAGAACAACGGGAGTGTAAAATGTGACCAAAAAGTTTTTTGACCAAAAATGAATAAACTCTACCATCCTTTAGGATGCACATAATTATTTAGGTTACACATTATGTTTGTGTACTAGTAGCAAAGAGACATGGAGAGGAAATCCACCATCACCACGTAGCAAACTACTTCTAAGTCCCATAGGGTGTATATTTGATTGCACCACAGCACTGGGATGAGCAGCTCCATTTGGCAGACCCGGTGTCCTGGTGTGTAATCACCATCATCATAATTAGTACAGACCAGCTATATAATTACTGTACATATAATTATTATATTTTTGAGCTACACTATATCTAAATAAAGAGTACTCAGTGAATAATGTATAGGTCAGGTTAGTTTACAAATGGGTTTAAGTAATAATTTAGTTAAAACGGAGTTTTGAGACATGCGCTTTAATTAATTAGAGGACTCTCTTAAGATGACATTAACGAAGGATTACAAAACTTTCATGAAATACAGCCCAGAGCAGCTGATACATTACTGTACCTCACATTTTGAAATGTTAAACAAAGGGAGTAGGGACAGTAGAGAATGGTTTTAGGCTAAATTTATTAGGATGTGACTATGTCCGGCTCTCTTTTATCTCCTTATATACTGTATTTTATAGTCCATTACTGGACAGCGGTTTTAACCGGAAGCCTGATACTGCATTACACATGTCTAGTGCTGTAACTTAACCCTGTTAAAGCCAGCTTATAATTCAGTTAAGTTAAAACGTTTATTTAGTAATTACAGTGAAACTAATAGGAAAGGTATTGTATGTAGTTAGGAGAGTGAGGGATGTACCAACAGTTCCTGGGAGTTTAATAAGAACCAATTTAATAAACCAAACTTACAGCGCGCCCTCTTATCCCTATAAATGTTAATGCTACACTTTAATACTAGCAACACAATGGCGGCACACAAACTGAATTACAAAAGGTTAGGTGTAATCACACTTGCTTGCAGCTACAGGATGATGCAAGCCACACAACTTCATAGATACAGAGTCACAGATACCAAACAACCAAAGTTTGAAAACATGTTCAAAATGAAACCCCAGGAGCCTTTGTGCTCTTGTCACTTGTCTTGCAATTTATGACTTGATTAAGTTTGTTGATGTGCTCAACCTTTGAATCTGATATTATGCAAATGAATGGCATAAATCTGGCTGTTCCTGTTCTCATCTAAACAAACAAGCACAGAATACAGATTGGGTGTGAGACATTAATTGAGGCAAGAGATTGTTTTACTGTCTCACATTGCAGAGGTACACAGAGCGACTGGTGCTTCAATGAGCCATATGATAGGAATTGAAGTCTAAAGTGTCAGACCAACAGTGTAACTACAATGAAGGCAATACATCATCAAGAACCAGTCAGTGGCTCCAGACTTACATTTCTTGGTCTTGTACATATCTTTCTTATTACTTTCACTGTTATTAAATAATTTATAGGAGTCAGTGAATAACATATTTTCGGATGAATAGCTGAATGACAAAGATGGGACTATAAGGGGTTAGTCTGAATCTGAATTGTGAGCTCCCTAACATTATTTCAATGTGTACAGTAATATTTTGTCTATTTATTAAAGCCATAAATCTTTATGTTACAGAACTTTTCACAGGTAGAAAACATTTGAAGTGAACATTATTTATAATAATACTTGTTTTTGAGTTTGGATTTAATACATTCAATTCATAGAAACAGTCAAATAGGCTAATAACTGTAGGCTAATAATAAATATAATAACTGATAATTGTTATTTTTACCATTGTAACTAATTTTAGAGTATAACAAACCCTCTGCATATGCTCCATATACACCATTGGATATGATATGGATATACACCATTCAGATCTACCTTAATACCAGTAGTCGTTTGTGATTTTCCATGTAATGACATAAAGAATAAAATCATAAATAGTTGTATCATCCTTCCTAGGACAACAGGCCAACCCTTAACACAAAGCTTTAGTAAGACCTCAGGAGTTTTGCTATACTCCAGTTCCTGGGTGTATGCTTGGCCTAATTAGAGTTGTCATGGTTAGTCCAACCCTAAGATATTGATCCCAATGTGGAGGCGTGTGGCTGCTTTCCACTATCCCCTAGTCATCTCACTGCATTTCTGCCTTCCCTACAGTGTTATCTTCCCCACTTTATCTCTCCCCAGCACTCAACAGCATCCTCGTTTAATTACTATCTCATTGTGGCACCCCCTGCTTGCTTTCTGACAGCTGAATTGACAGAATGAGTGCCTGGCCCCGTACGTTATCACAGCAGTAATGGGACCTCATGGTGGTGGTTGGAGGAGTAGGGGGTTAAGGGTGAGTAGCAGGAGAGGAAAAAAAAAAACATACAGAAAGGATCAGAAAAGTGCTTTAATTAGTAACTTGCCATTCTATTTGTATTTGATGTGGAAACACAAAAGAACCAGGGTTGGCTTTAAAGCAGAATGAAGTCCCACTTTACTAGCTCTGTCATTTTATTTAAAACTTAACCACTGTACTGAAATGATTGACATTCAAGCAGTCGTTTAAATAAATAATGACTTTACCTATTCATCAACATTTAATAGCAGTTACTAACAGAGTCTACACAGACCCACTGGCCACTTTAATAGGAACCCATGGATGCTTGCACATTCATGTATTTATCCCAACAGCCATCATGGGGCAGCAGCACAATGCAAATAAATAAATAAATAAATAAATAAATAAATAAAGAAGCTATACGTCAACCACATCAAAACGGGGAAAAAATATGATTTCAGTGAATTTGACTGTGGCATGGTTGTTCATCCCAGTC
Source organism: Ictalurus punctatus (assembly GCF_001660625.3). Classification (NCBI taxonomy): domain Eukaryota; kingdom Metazoa; phylum Chordata; class Actinopteri; order Siluriformes; family Ictaluridae; genus Ictalurus; species Ictalurus punctatus. Next base: position 11,906,142 of record NC_030437.2, on the reverse strand, counting down.
AGGCTGGTTTGAGTATTTCAGAAACTGCTGATCTGTGATTTTTATGCATAATAGTCTCTAGAGTTTACACAAAGTGGTATGAAAAACAAAAAACATCCAGTGAGCAGCAGTTCTGCAGGTGGAAATGCCTTGTTAAAGAGAAAGGTCAGAGAATAATGGCCAGACTGGTTCAAGATTATACGTATACTGAGTCTGTAGGACAAATATCTAACTAAATAATGAGATTAGGCTAATTATTAGAGCATTGTATTTCCCCCTGGTTCTATTTACTGTACATGAGCAGAAAAAAAACATTCGATCCATGAGCACGCCTTGAGGTCAGAATTTTCATTAGCACACAAGCTGGAATATGCCTGTGCATGCTGTAATTATTGCATTATGTTCCCCTAAAGTTATGTCTGACATAAATTTATGTCAGAGATAAATAAAAGAAAAATAAAGGCTCTGGCAAAGTTAAGGCAAAAATATTTTACACCATGACTTTATATTCCCCATGTGTGTTTCCCCTGAAGGTACCAGAAGAGCTTATTCACTGCTCTGTATATTATGGGATGTTGTTTTATCATATAAAATTAGATTCATGGTGTCCATGGCATTGGACAATGTTTTTCTAAAGTGCCTTAACCTTTCATTCACGGTATTTTGATTTTAAGGTCAAATGAGGAACTGAAATGTACTAAGACAAGAGCAGTTGAACCATAAAACAGAATTCCACTATCTTTAATATTTGTCAAAGGCACGACTAACACCCCACCAAGACAGGATTTGCTATTGCCAGCAGTCATATCTGCGATGCTTGATCAAGGACATGCTTCTTCTCATTATATATTGCTACAAATTAACCGCAAAAAAATTACTTCAGGACACTCATCAGTAAGCAAAAGCAAGGATGTGTATTTGACGGATGTTTAATGACCGATTGAAGGCAGATCCTTGAAGACTTCTGTTAATGACTTCTGTTCATGAATTGCCTTCATGCAGGATCAGGAGATCAGTGCTAAGTTAAACTGCTGAGTTCCAGGACAACACGACACGGATCGTTCTCGGATGGTGTGAAAGAAAAGAAAGGAGATAATTACAAGCTAAAAGAACACGTTGTACAGTGTGAAATGTTCAGCGCTGTCAATTTGATCTGACCACCTTATTACTTTGCATTTCAGAAACATTGTTTGAAGCCAGGACTTTGTTCATCTGTTTTAAATTCCTGGATAACTGAAGAGTCTGTCATGTGTCTGTTCTCTGTGTAAAGTGTCTTCTTTTACATTCAGCACAGGTTTTTAACCTTTTCAGTTACTCTCCACTGAGAAGCAAGACATTTTAATATCCAATAATCCTCTGGAAATCATTGAAGATCTAAAAAAAAAAAAAATAACTGATGGTTGTTTAAATTCCTTTCTATGTTCTTAAAGGTACTTATGTGACTCACTGATCATTAAAAAAATAGATTTGAAATTGAATTGCTGAAAATCCAATTTTAAAAGAAAATTTAATTTAATCCCAGTGCTATCACCTGTATAATATTTATGGATCTCTAGTATACAATGCACTCAGTTACAGAAATTTGGCAATAAATGCTGCTTTTATAGAGAGAGCAGCAAATAGTCAGCCAGGTTAACTGACTAATAGATCTCAGCTGACTTTTTTTTTTCATCTCCGCTGAAAACAATTTTAGCTTCAGCATTCAGTCTTCATTGGTGTCTACACCTATTTTTTGACCCTTTGGTGATACAAGAGGAAACCAATTGTAGACCAAGTGTAAATAAAATTCAACAGACAAGAAAAGCAATTAACTGCAGGAGAAAGCCATGCAATTATTTCATGTAATTGTTTCTAGTTGCTATTCCTTTAATTCTGTGATTCACATTCACAGAATTAACCCTGTGTCCACATGGTGCAATACCAACATAAATAGTGGAAGCAGTATTGCACTATGTAAAACTGTGTCCATAATTGACTAAACAAACTAGTGTTGTGTCCCAAATCGTATCCTTTTGTATGATTCTAGACAGTTACTGAATATTAATGCTAACCGGTTTACCCATTATGGTTGATGTTTCAGTTTTAAAAAACCTCTATTGTAGCCTTTAAACCTACATAAAGGTCTGTTTTGCATACCACACTTTTGACTCATTTAGCACTTTTGAATGTAAGGTAATAGTTTTCGATTTGAGTTGCAGATAATGACAACAATCACAACGACAGCAGAAAGTTGAAATTGCTAAGCACTGTATAAATCGATTAGAAAACCTAACAGACAGGGATGTTTTGGGTCTGATTTGCCATCTAGTTACTTTTAATCCCTCTGATGTACAGTACACAAGCGAGAATAACTATAGGCTTTACTGTTGCTTGGTGCACATCTAAAGAAACACCTTGTATACCAAGATCCACATGGGTTTTTGTAAAAAAAAAAAAAAAATTTTGTTGGGAAAGTTGACACCTCTGATTTCTTGTTCAAACCAGAAATGTGTTTTCTATAGTGGCCTCTAAGAGAATAAAAGCTGATGGTCTTGGAGACTCACACTGTCACGTTGCGATCAGGACAGTGGTCTCCAAACGTTCCCCCTTGCTCCTTAAATGTGATGAGGTTCCAGACAGCAACAACAGTGTCATCAGGCACGGTGAAGTGGAAGAGCTCCACGCTGGCGAATGAGCGGAAGGCATTCAGCTTGCGAGGTGTCCGGGTGAAATAATCTGTCACGAACAGGCAACCTGCACAAACAAGCATGCAGAGAGAATGCATTAGATCCAGGACTTTCAACTGCAGTCATGCTCGATTACTTAATGTATTCCCTACTTTCTATCAAATCTCCGAATAATAAGCTGATAAATAAGATGGACCATGAGCTAATGGATGTCCAGGACTACAGCTGAGAACCACTGAGATGACTTTGTATCTTCACCAGCTGTGTTATGGAAGGTTTGGAAGAATCAGTCATGATGCAGTTTGATTGAACCTCTCTTCCTTATTGGTGATTTAATCAAATCCGTCCTCCGTTTGGCTCCCCTTCAAAACAATCTCTATGCAAAATTAATTTTGTTCTTATCCTCCAGCACAGGGCCAGAGAGGAGACACCAAGATGACATTTTGCAATCTGCTGTAATGTGCCTTGCCTTCCTGTGGCACCACTGTCAGCAACCATAATGGCTTGCAATCTTCTCGTTATGTGTGAGGGGGAAACATTTATAGCCTGGCACCTAGGTATTTTCTACTTTCTATTCCCCATGTGTTCAACAGGCAGGTCTGATTTATTGCAATTTGTCTCCCAAGGGCAAAGAGAAGAGTTCCTAATAAATGTTCTTGTTCTGAATGTTGACTACTCCTTCATCATGGTTAATTTTATATTTAGCATTCTCAACAAGGATGCTGTCTATGGAGCACGGAGTCTGACAAAAGTATTTGAATGATATACCTGTCACATTAAATCAAATGTGGTGCATATAATAATTTTTTAATAAATGTTTCTTGTTTGTTTGTTTGTTTTTAAAAAAAAAAACTTCCTAGGAGTAGGATTTGCATTTAAAAACATTCATCCTAAATACAAATGTCAGTAATACAGATTTTATGTACAACCCCAGTTCTGAAAAAGTTGGGACAGTATGGAAAACGGAGTGAAAGAGGAAAGAGGAGTGATTTGTAAATGTACTTTGACTTGTATTTAAACAAAAACATATTTGATGTTTTACCTAATCAACTGCATAGTTTTTTTGAAGATAAACGTTTATTTTGAAATCAATGCATGCAGCATGTTCCAAAAAAGTTGGGACTGGGGCAATTTAGGAATAATAGCAATGTGACAAGTTGAAATAAGAAGGTGATGTTAAACAGATGAGGTAATCATCTAATCATAATATATAAGGAGCCTCCAAAACAGGCCTAGTCCTTCAAGAGCAAGGATGGGTCGAAGCTCGCCAATCTGCCAACAGATGCATCAGTCAATAATCCAACACTTTGAGAACAACATGCCCCAAAGACGGGGGGGTTTGTAGCAGGAAAATCAAGCATTTTTGACCGAAACAATCACAAAAAAATCTGCGAAATCCTACATGGACTGATCTCAATACCATAACTTGCCATTTCAAAATATATGTTTTTAAAAGCCAAGCTTACCCCTAGCAAGTTCAAAATGAACAAAAACAGCTTCCAGGCTCCATAGTTGATCATCTGTATAATCATTATGCCTTATTATACCAGCTCATGGTTCTGAGTATCTCTGTGTAAACAAGTCTTAATCAGCCCTCTGTTCCTATCACATACAGTAAGCCTCTTTTTAAATTCGGTCCTTTACTACTGCATTTGGCCATCAACACCCCCAAAAGCATTAGCTCAGATTACAAATGAATGGAGCTTAATTGGCAAGAATAGTCTTTATCCAGCAAAGTTAGCCTCATGATCTAAGGAAGCTAAAAGTTTTAGCCAAGCAACAAACCAACTGTTCAACACTAACTGCTTTCACAGGCATCTTTGGGCTTGAAGGTGGCTTTGAGTATTACTACAGCTTCACACAGAGGATTGTTTCACATACAGGTTGCTGGTGCACATGAGGCAATTATAGCAAATGCGCAACATGGAGGTCTGGGTCAGGACAATGCAGGAGGAAGCTGTCAAAGTAAATCTGTCTAGCTTACAGCGGCTGAGAACTGAACCGAGAGGCAATATAACAATTACACGGACTGCAGCTATACCTGAGCTTCTAAATGCTACAACGCACTCTCTTTCCCCCTCTTTCTCTACTGTTAGCCACTGTTATTTACAGACATAACAAATCAGCCGCACTGACACTTTTATTAAGCTGATGGACTCTCAGATGTATGACACCAGCATGGGCTTTTCATCTGTTAGCTCCGACAGCCTCACCGCTTCCCACACATCGGCTCCTCGTACAAAAGCATCAAAGTGTGAACGAAATTACAGTGTGAACAACCATCCAGACAGGCAGAGAGGATTTGGAGTTGTGCTCACCGTAGTGCTGTTACTCCAAAACTAGCAACAATTTAGCATGAATTTTAATGAGGATGTTTTCACCAAGTATCAGCCAGACTATTCTGTCTATTTTGAACAAATAGTTCAAAAGTACAAGCATTTATTAACCATCAGTCGATATAATTTCTGGAACACTGTGTATTAATTAGAAGTAGAACTTGTGGGCTGTCTTTTCTACCCCCTGACAGGCCGATTTGTCCTTCTGCCAGTTATGAAGCAAGGCGACGGCGTGGAGTTAGACGGTTACATACGCTGATGTGATGCTTACACAGCTCAATGCCAAATTACGTGACCTCTTATTCTTGTTCACCCTACCAGGCATACAAGCATCAAAGCTATATAACGGGTTGCTGAAAATAAATACTAGTATTTCTCTGAAAAACAGAAGAATACATTGTTTGGTATACTAATGAACCCTGTAGCCAATAAAAAAAAAAACACATTCACATATACTACATATTCCTAATGCCTGCCTTTTCCCTTTCAACATGTTGGTTACTGATATCTCAACGTTTTAGCGACAACAAAATTACTACAGGGAAAATTCTAAAGTTCAATGTTGAATTTATGAGTAATAATTAAATGAAAATGAGCAATGAGGCTCATAAGGTAAGCACCAAGGCTAGTCACGTCTTTGCTTTTCCTCCCGGAGTCTCATGAGCCTTCTCCATACTGTCTCAATGAAGGGGACCAGTGATAAATCACGGCCTGCTTTTTATTACATTTCATGTCAATATCTCGCACACAACCAAGTTTACTGCGGCTCAATACAGGTGCCCTTCTTTTCAATTTCACCCTGGGATTGAAGGGCATTAAAATTAATATCAGGCTCCTCACTGCATCCTCCACCCCCCTTTTCCCAGCCACATTCTGCCTACAGCATTGATGGCAGATCAATAATTGATGACGACTCTCTCTTTCTCCCCATCTCTCTGGTGTACCGGCACATTTCCAAGTACTTTCAAGGTTCTGATAAACGAAGAAGAAGACATTCACGACACCCATTCATGTCATATTCGTCCACTTTTTGAGAGAGCAAAAACTTTTTTTATGATGTCCCTTCCTTTCACTGGTTGGAAAAAAAAATAGGATACACACAACAATTGTTTATTGATTTCTCAGTTCTGGTCTTTCACATGTTTTCACTGGTTTCATAATCCCTTGTTTCAAGGTGTCAGTATTATAATGGACAACTTCTACATCACCCAGAACAGATGTTCCTGTTAATTCATGCCTCTCACAACTCGTCATGGTAATATCCTAAACATTAGGACAGATTAGAGCATCAGGAGAATAGACGGTATGTCTGGTCCAGCAGAGTGTGTGTGTGTGTGTGTGTGTGTGTGTGTGTGTGTGTGTGTGTGTGTGTGTGTGTGAAAAGCTCGTACTGCAGCTGGAAAGATGCCAGGAAGAACAAAGAATGTCTTCAGCTTAGTCCAACCCACTGGGACACATACAGGATGGAGGGTAAACAGTGTTGTACATATTTTGTAAAGCCAGGTGTGCATACACACAATACTTTTCGTGAGAGGACAATGGAATTTCAGCAAAGAATAGATTTGACCCAGAAAAATAAATAAATAAACGATCGCAAAATGGAGGGACTCTGTAATAAATGGCTACAATTCCTAAGTGGTTAATGCAATATTTTTGTTAAACCCCTTTAAATTAAGCTGAAAATCCACTGTGGTGCTGAACAGAGGCAAAATTCTGTCACTGTCAAAATTCTTATGGACCTAAGAGTACTGAGTGTTTTCATCACACTCTAGGTTGGAACAATATACATATAAAGATTTTAAAAAATGACATTATTCAGGCAGCTTCATCAATTCCACCATTCAGTAAAGTCAGTGTCTTTTTCTTCAGTCTGTTTGACTTACTGCTTATGAGGCATTTCAAAATTACTCGCATGACTAAAAACCTACACAAAACAACTGCTTACTGTACATGTACTGTCCTTGATTTACTTCAGGCCTATGTGTGTAGAAACACAAACTTGGTAAAACTTTTGCTAAATAAATAAATCAATAAATGTCTAAACTGATTTACTAGCAAGGTAGGCAGAGGATTAAGTATTTCTAATCCATTTTTGAATTTACCTAAAATTACCTAATGTGCCTAATATCTACCTAAAATGAAGAAACATGTCTGTGAAAACAGATTAATTTAACAACCACTGTGTTATATAACGCAACCTGAGAGTCACTTTGAGAATGTTCATGAAAATTATTATGGCCAAAGGGTGGATATTAAATTTGTAAATTTGTGAAAGCCCTGTTCTGCAATCTGAAGATAGAAAGATAAAAAAAATTCTCAAAATGATGTTTCCTTGTCTCAAAATTTTGACTTAAATTTACTGAGGTAAAGTTTTTAGGATTCATATTAGAACAAAACCACAGCATTTAAATAGAGCCTGAATACAGACATTATTCACTGTAAGCCATTTCACAACAACCTCACTAATTAACACATGAGCACTAGTATTGCCCTTTTTGATTGGATGTTGGTGGTCGAAATCTTTTTTTCTTTTCTTTTTCTTTCTTTTTTTTTACTCCTGTGTACAGAGACTGGGTTGCCAAAAATCCTTACTCTGAGTAGATATCTTAACAGCTGCTGTAATGTGATGAAGGTATTTCCACTTTTAAATATATCAAATAATATTTTCATTATATTCATTTGCTATCTCCAAACAAGTCAGACCCATTTTAGGTGATCAATTTCCACACACTTCAGACTTTTCACTAATTTTATTTTATTTTATTAGAGCTCTGAGCTTTTTCATTTAATTAGACATCCTGACTGTTTCTTGCTAAGAACCTACTTGTAAACTTGTTTAACTATAAGTAGGTAATCTTTTCATACACTAAAGAAATGCTGAAAAAAAAAAACTTTGTCATTGTTCCTTCAAATCCTCCTACACGCATCCACATCTATTCAAACATATCTTAAAGAACAGACACCTTAACAAACTAAGAATAGATGTCCTACAAGGAATGCTAGTTTGCTATTTGGCTTTGTGGGTTTATAATAACTCCAGCATGCTTGTTTCACATTTTCCTAATCATGTATTTGGCTTCTATAGCTGTTTTTTTTTTTTTTTTTTTAACAATTTGAAAAGCTTTAAAGTGCTTTTTACATAAAATGTATGACATAAATGTAATTTAAAAAAAGATAAAAGTCACACAAAAAAAGTGCTCCTAGTCTCATCGAAATATCAATGACAAGTAAAAATCACTAACATTGGCCTTCTGTTTATCCACTTCTGCCTGTCATCTCTGGAGTTAATATCTGAGTCGGAGTGCCTCTATTACTATTAGAATTACACATGATCCAGTAGCAATTCAAAAAGTAATATCTCATATATGCCCTTTTAAGCTACATTAAATTTGGTTGTCCCCTCTGCTGGGAAATGAAAGTACTGAAAATTGTGGATTAGTAACCTCTAGAGCACTCTGCTTAGAAATAAAAAACAATTTCTGTGCTATAGTGCGAAATTCAAAACATTTTGTGTTTCTTAACTTTAACATTAGATGTGTTTTGTTATAGCAGGGCCTTGAATTGCTTGTTATATCCAGAAGCCTTAAGATGTAAAAAGCCTACATCCAAAAGCCTAAAGCCTAAAATCAGCAGCTTACCACCAGATAGGGTTCAATGTACAACCTGTTTAGGAAACTATGAACCTTGGACTAACCAAATAACCCATAAGTAAACATTATTGATCAATTATACTGTAACTGTATACTCTATTATCCGTGCACAGCGTAATATTGTTAAATAATTTAAGTGTTTCTAGTATTATAGGGCTTTTAAATATAATAATAATAATAATAATAATAATAATAATAATAACAACAACAATGATGATTTAACATTTCTGGTCACATAATAGTTAGAGATTATTTCACATCAGCCCCATAAATGGATTAAGTTATTTAATTTTTTTTATTATTATTTATTTTAAATCACAAACCCCATGCAGCGAGTCTGAGGGCTGCTTCCATATTTTTACTACATTTATTAGACGCTGTAAGACTTCAAGGCTGACACTAAGCTCTTAAGGCAGTACAGCAGGGCAGAAGCTCTGCCCAGAGTTCAATTTGCCTTCTAACAACTCATCCTCCTCCTTCTAACCCCAAATCCCCAGATTACATCCTTCAAAGACATGCACGCGAGCCTCCTCCAGCAGAGCGAGGTGTAATCTGCTCTGCCACCATCATTACCTGGACATCTCTCAGGCTGACACGTGTAAGGAAGCCGTGAAGAATGAGAAAACGTTGCAGCAAACCCTTGGAGAATGGAATACATCATTGGTATAACACCTTAACAAACAGTTCAGACATGTTCTGCTAGATTGCTTTGACTATTTCTATACATAGGAATTCCAGGACTAAATTCATGCATTCATCTTCAGGACCTGATTTATTGTGGTAAGGGTTGCAGGTCAGGTAGAACAGGGCAGTGGTGGCTTGGCGGTTAAGGGTCTGGGTTACTGATTAGTAGGCCAGGGTTTCAAGCCCCAGCAAGGACAGGCTCTGGGTTACTGATCGGAAGGTCAGGGGTTCGGGCCCCAGCACTGCCAGGCTTTGGGTTACTGATTGGAAGGTCAGGGGTTCGGGCCCCAGCACTTCCTGGCTCTGGGTTACTGATCGGAAGGTTGGGGGTTCAGGCCCCAGCACTACCAGGCTGCCACTGTTGGGCCCTTGAGCAAGGCCCTTAACCCTCTCTGCTCCAGAGGCACTGTATCATGGCTGGGCTCTGACTCCAGCTTCCTGACATGCTGGGGTATGCAAAGAAAAGAATTTCACTGTGCGGTAATGTATATGTGGTAAATAAAGACTCATTATCATTTTCATTATAATTAAAACCAGAGCCTATCACAGTCTGTATGGCATGCTAGTGCATCACAGGGAACCACATACACACACACACACACACACACACACACACACACAGAGTTATGGGCAATTTGCCAAAAGGAAACCTGGGAAAGGAAACCAAAAGGAAACCAATCTGTATATGGGAAGAAAAGACAAAACTCTGCACAGACCCAGACCATAACTCAAGTTCAGAATGGAGCTGTGTGGCAGCAAGACTACCTTCTGTGGTAAAATGAGTACATGTTTTATGATCCCAAATTGTGCAACAGGTAGGGTTGCTAGTTTCAAATTCAGTTGAAGCCATAGCCATCTGTGGCTGGAACCCAAGGGAAGAAAATTGGCCATGGATGGCCACCATTCCATCACCATGATTGCTCACTCTCTGTCAATCAACTGTGTGATCATGTATGCAGAAAAGAGCAGGTATAATTTTCCTCTGAGTGTGTTACGCTGCCCTCTGATGGAAACCTCCATCCTCCCACCCCCAGTTGGTAGTTATTGTGTGACGGGGAGAGCTGGCTGGTTGATGGATATTGGCAAAAGGACAAATTTGGGGTAAAAATCCAAAGAAAAAAAGGAAATTATATTATTTGTTATTTTTCTTAACCTCAACCAAGATCACTGTCTTTACCATGTCTTCCACTTCATCTACAACACAAATCAGACAAAAGCATAATAAGTGCTAATTCCCATATGGAAAATTGACTAACTGCCATGCCTCCCCTCTTTTCCTGTTTTCCATGCCACCTAATGAAATGGCACCTTTCCCTGCAAAGGCTGGATGCGTCATTGAAAATCAGCAGCCAAATGTCAAGGTTGAACAGTGCTCTTTTCAGCTTGTGGCTTGGATTTTAGCACTGATCTCCCTGCATGCTAAAGGCATAATAAATATTCCCACCAGCTTCTAACAAGAGGGTAAAAAGCTATCAGCTTGAGCATTAACCAAACTGCCTCTGTAATCTCTCAGTCGGCCATCTTGGTATGTAACAGATGATCAACCTTCTTCCACTCCCCAAGTCAAATAATAGGAGATTGACAGGAAGTGCTTTTCGTTATTAAAGTCTGAATCGCTTCAGTTGTCCCAAAGCGGTCTGCTCTTTCCCTTTACAAAAAGCGCACTCCTTAGTGACTGCTCCATAATTAATAGCAGTGAGTGAAGCGAAGTGCTCGTCTCTCTGACTGGAGCTTCTAGTTTGCTATTGTTGCTAAAAGCATGTGGTCTCCATATGTACAGTGTACGTAGTGTATCTCTGTCATTTGCCCTGTACATTCAGCCTAACATGTTTATAGCAAAGCCCTTGTATGCTGCAGTGGCTGATTGAAGCTGACATATCATGCTATACTGCTAGCCATTTAAGATAAACCAAATAGCTCAAACTATTGATCTTCACCAAGATAAAATGCTGTATTGTCAGTAGAGCTACTTTAGAAAAAGTAGGTTTAAAAGCAGAGCAGTAACACAAAATGACTACTCCAGGTTTAATTGAACACTTTGCGATGTCTGAAAAATCACAGCTAATATCAGCATCCTGGCTAAACTCATTCAGTGACCTATCAGAAAATGTGCTTTGCTGTAATTATGTAAAGTTAGAGCTTTGTTTTTTCTAGACGTAGATGTTTTTAAAGAGGATGTTTGGCCTGTTAGCCCACACAGGGAAAATTGTCCTGACAATCAGCTTAAAGGCTAGTTTTAACTATAAACACTTTGGAACCAGCTTTTAGGCTAGTAGTAATATGAAGTACTTTGATAATGCGTTTTTTTTTTTTTTGTTTTTTTTTTGTGGGGTTTTTTTTTTTTTTGCTCAGAGAGTCATTTTGATAGAATACAGCTACATAGCATTGTTTAAATTGGTTTGCACTACACTTTAACCTTTGATTGTATAAATGCATTCTTCAAACTGCTACTGCTTTTAGGCAGTTAAGCTGTCTGAATAAGGACAACTCCTAATGGACTTTTTTTAAACACTCATTTTAAGGCTTAAATAATTTCCAGTGGAATTTGTTAAATAGGCTAACCAAATATGTGAAAGGTTCTGAACATGTGTTATTTTGCATTAACAATGTGATTATGAGGATGAACAAGCCTGCTTGAGAGGCCATTTAGAAATTTTTGAAAGCTGTTATCATGAATAACATGAATGACATTTCTATTGCCATGGTCATGATACTTCTCTGCAGAACCGCCAAAAGCCACTTGACCACAATGGTCATTGTTGCTGGAGAGGAAAATCAGTCCAACCAACTTTTATTTAATTTTTATTATTAAATTTTTTTCAGCTGTACAGTAGTCTATTATTTAATGTCTATATATGGAATTTAATCTATATATGGAATCTGCTGCATGACCAGACTGAAGAATCTAAACAGTGAACAAAATCCATTGCACTTTTCCATTTTTTTTTTATTTTTTATTATGCTTTTAAACCCAGTGTTTGACCATTGGTCAAGAGATTATATATTTGACTCCCAATAATGTCACGATCATAGAAATCAACACCAACAAAACCTCTTTGTCAATCAGAACATTCAGGTTACCTACAAAGTTACAGTAGCAGCATTTCAAAAGATGTGACAGCCTCTTATATTTCAGAGGAAACCTCCCAAATTGGTCACTCAGTGTACATTCAGTCAATATGTAGTTTTTTACTTTCAAGTAAAGTAATATGTACATGACTAACATGCTAATAGTAACTCAAAACATACTTATGTGCTTACTATATTTACTTACAAGTATATTTTTTGTCCAAATTGAATCAAGTATCAAGTATAAAACTAGTTTTGATCAATTTTCTACAACAGTAGCTCTAACTAGTGCCACATGCAGTTCAAATCACAAATGTTCATTGCTTTTCTTTCTGATAATTTATTGTAAGACAACATGGTAATTCACAGGGACACAGAGAACACTACTGTATACATAATCCAAACATAATTTTAAAAAAAAAATGTAATACATGTTGTCATTTAACAACGAAAAGTGTGTAATCATTGATATGGTGTTTATTTAATATTTATGGAAGGATTCTCCAGTGTCAGCACTTTGATTCCATCAATATGTTTTCCTCCACAGCACAGTCTTCAGGACAGAGGACTTTGTATTAAATAATCAACTTCTAGATAGTAACAGTCACTCCATTTCACATTGAGCCTCACCACCCTGTTGTTGATTATTTTCCAATAAGAACACGCACCATCATGGTTTATTCTTTACTTATATGTCTGTAAGTGTAGTTAAATAAACTCTATCTCAAAGTCTAACAACACTTCCAAATATCTTGTTTTATTTCAGTGACAAATGATTTAAATCCTCGCTTCAGCAGGGTCTAATTCCTCAGTGTTTGACCTCGGTTGTGTTTACATCTATCAGCACTATGGCCTTTTCTCAGAAAGTCCAGGCTCGAAGTAGATAAATGCAATCAGGAGTAATGAGTCTCATATCACTCATCTATCCAGTGCCGCAGAGTGGATCAGTAGAGGCTGTAAACACCAGCTCTGGCCTCGACAAGAGCAAATAAACTGGTCTGCCAAAACTCTCTCTTTCTCTCTCATCAATCGGAGAGCGTTCGATAGTGGCGAAAAAGATGGGCATTTTGATACCAGACAAAAAAGGTGTGTTTTGCTGCTGTTTGAAACTACTTTAAACTTGAATCGACATGTGAAAATAGAGACATGTTACAGACACATCAAAAAAAAAGGTTCATTCTAACCTTGGTTCATGTTAAGCACAAGCCCCATGATCAAAGCCTTCTTCCTCCAGAGACCTTAATCTTGGTTTGCGAAGTCTTATTACTATAGGGACATTAATTAAACAAAATAGCAATCCTATTCGCTTTGCTTTAATCTTGCTTTTAATGAATCATTTATAATGATCTATTTAGGGTGAACATGTTAGACAATATTCGCATATATTTCCCACATCAATGATGTCTCCTCTAAATATTTACTTAATAGTTCAGGATTAAGGAGAGCCTTCCTTTATTTAAACCTCATTGATCAGATTTGAATAAAACCTTCAGAACCTTCAAGCTCTGCTATTGAAGTCCATTTCATGGTCAGCACAGCCTCATGAGGCAGAGAGAGCTTGTTGTGTGTGAATAGCACACTCTTTAATAGCTAAATACCGTAAAGGTTAACGCAATTAAAGCAAAGAGGGCTTTCAACAATGAAGGTGCCTTTTCAAAAAAAAAACTTCGCTAAATCCTACAATAAATGTGGGTCCTTGAGAGACACGAATAGAGAGAACTTTTTGCTCTCTCTCTCTCTTGCTCTCACTCACACACACACACACACACTCTCACTCTCTTTCTCTCTACCACTTGCTTTACCTGCATTTCTTGATCTCAGTTCCACTGACTAAATTTCTACAGCTAGTCCTCAAAGCAGCAAGTGAAGAGTCTGACATGGGCACTTGTCTTGGCAGACATGACGAGCTGGCACAGTCCTCGTCACGCACTTCACAGTCTAACCTTGGAAATTTGCTCAGTCGTCTGTGCCGTCTTTTTGAGCCCTGGGGGAAAGGACATGCTAAGGGAGGAATACAAGCCAGATGGCATTGGTGGCTGTGTCTGCAGGGGTGAAAAGAAGCGGCAGAATTAGTGAGATATGGACTGGGTATTGTTGGAGCAGCTCCAGAGGGCATTACTGTATGTCAGTTTGATGAATGTTTCACAAGCTGCTGAATATGTGAACATTTCTCATAGTAGTGGTATAGTTAAGTCCATATGTACATATACGCCATGACCCATGTGTACTGACTTATGCATTCTTCCATTCATTTATCTTCAGTAAAGATGTTATCCAGGTCAGGGCCATGGTGGATCCAGAGTCTAGCTCAGGAACACTTGGCGTGTTGACCCTAGATGAGACAACAGTCACTCACAGGGCACCATTTATACACATAATTCACACACTCATTCACCCCTAGGGACAATTTAGAGTCATCAATCCACCTATCAGCATGTTTTTGGGAGGAAATTCACACAGACACTGTGAGAACATAAACATAGACAGTAAGCGAAGCTCAGGAACAAACCGGGGACCATGGTGGCAACAAAGGTGCCAACATTCTGCTGGGAGTTTATACATACAACCTTAAAATACCATTTTTTAAACAACTTTAAAGTATATCATTCTTAGTTGGTGAACACCAGTTGTACGCCAGTTGTGGACACAATTTGATTGGCCAATTTTATATTATTCTTAAAGAAGAGCCTGCTATGGGGTGACTACACCAGATAGAGAGACTATTCATAATCTAGTTATAGTCTATTACATTATATACAGAATATGTACAGTGTCTGCCATAATTATCGGTTCCCATCATACAAATGAACAGAAATGATTGGATAAAACATTACACATAATAATAAAAAATAATTCTTGTTATGTATTAATGTTTACTTGTTTTCATAAAAGGTGGAGTGACAATAATTCTGGAGGGCACTGAACACACACACACACACACACACACACACGTACACACACACACCTACACCAACTTCTAAACTGAAGGACACAGTTGACTGAAAACAACTGCAAGGTTGGCTCCAGTGTTAAGAACAAATGAGAACTACTTTATGTCCTATAAATTAATTGAAGCGTCTCTGGTCATTTGTTGTCCAAAGCATCAGCTTATTTCATCATGAATGCTGTTAATGAAATAAAATAAAATAAAATAAATTTATTTTATTTATCTTGCAAAACAGTCAAAAATTTAAAAAAAGAAAAGAAAATTATTATTACTATTAATTTATTATTATTATTATTATTATTATTATTATTGTTGTTGTTGTTGTTGTTGTTGTTAACAATAATACTGATGATGAAGATGATAATCATAATAATAATAATAATTGTTTTGTCATGCCAATCTTCACTGTTGTAATAAATATTCATCAATACCTGATTTAAAAAATGGAAATATAATGAAACATTATACAAAAACAGGTGAACTCGCTGATCAGATGAATCTGAGAAAAGCCGTGCCTGTACATGATGAGTGTACTCATTAACGTGTTGTGTCAAATGAATAGTTAGTGCTCCAGATGCAAGAATCAAGTTTATACCTGTTTACATTATAGCAGCTTGAAAACATCCTTTATCAACAATTTTTTATTAACAACATTTTATCAACAATCACTTAAAATTTTGCTCCTTTCTGACAGTTAAGATGTAATTTAATCATAAACCTAATCTAATATGCTGCACAATAATTGGTTGAAGTTGATTTAATGTTTATTCTTCAGTCTAATACATCACTCAATTCTGTATCTCACTCATACATGTTCACTGAATCAAAGCTGTGCCAGATATACTATACTGACACAAATCCCTGCATGTGAACACTGCTCTTGTTCTAGTCATTTCCGCTTATTGATTGACGAAGCCATACATTTTTAAAGCACCATACTGATCTGTGGAGGACTGTGTCCATACCTGCAATTAATATACAGCAAAGGATGGCTTAGCCTGACGTAGATTTTAAATTGATTGCTCTGAATTATTAAGTGCTGTGTTTATCAACATCATTTGCTTGCTAGTTTGTGTTTTACAGCACTAGGAAAAGTTATGTAAGTATGAATCACACGGGCTGAACACATTTAGACCAGTGTAAGTTTTGTTGCTTCATGATACTTAAAGTAAATTCCATTTTACCTGCTGCAACAGACAGCTATTAATGAAATATAATCAGTATCAGAAAATAATAAATCAAATCAAAAAGTCAAAATTTTTAGCTCCATTATTCACCTGCAACACAAATCATCATTTACTCAATGGACAAGCCGCAAAACTGTCATTCCCTCGAAAGTGTCACCCAGCATGAGGAATATATATAGTTATATAAAACTAACCAAATCAAGCCCACACTGAAATGTATTAGAAACTACAGAAAGCATAGATAGAAATAATAGACAACATTAATAGTTCTGAGCCTCTGCCATAGCCAGGAATTAATTTCAAAGAGATTGTAATGTTATCTGTAGGTTCAAGCCCATAATCCACCCACACTGTAAAACCGGATAAGTTCATTTAACTAAAAAAATTTGAGGAAACTAATTACCTCAAAAATTTTAAGTTGATAAATCAAATTCTTTAAGCCAAATACACTTAAATATAGCAAGTTTTTGGTTACATTTTTGTTATATTTAAGTGTATTTGGCTTAAAGAAATTGATTCATCAACTAAAACTTTTTGAAGTAATTAGTTTCCTTAAATTTTTGGAGTTAAATTAACTTATCCGGTTTTACAGTGTACTATCTAAACCACAGCTTTGAACAACCTTACCATTTATCTATAAGTAATAAACTCTTTAATAATAGTATGCTTTGCACCAGGCTGCAAACCAAGCTGGCCTTAAAGACGCCTGTTCGCTTACTGACGGAACAACTCTACTAGTCACTCAGGATATCTAAGCAGTAGGCAGTGATCAATCAAACAATGCACTCACAGAAGAAGAATTATTGTGTTTTTTCCCCCAAACCATTTCCCCACAAATCCTGCCTCTACACAGCTCTATACAGACGCTAAGCTACACAACAGGCAGGTAATTGCCTGAGGCTCACCACCATCTAGGGCGTCTGGTGAGGCTTCTGAAGCACAATGTTAATATTTTTGTTTTCTCGTTAGAATTCGTTGTTTTTCCACTGGTTCTCCAAATTGCCTTCTGAGCCCAGGATTTTAAAGTATACACAACTTTACTGCATTTTTGATAATATTGGAGTTTTTCCTGTTTTTGTTCTTCATGAAGTAACAATGGTTTAAGGAGTATTATTCTGTTTTCTGCAGAAGAATACAGAATAAAACTACTTTTTGCAATTAATTATCCTAAGTGTGTTAGCTTGTTATTTTGAAGCATAATATGTAACCTAAAAGCCTAGAGTATGGATTATGGAAATTATTTGCTTTACTTTTAAATGCAGTTATCTAGACCCTTGACTAATCAAGCTGTTACAGGAAAAAATCAACAACGGGGTGGTGTGAAATGTCTTAAAGCAAAACATTGCACATAATGTACAGTACTGTGAAAAACTATAACCTGATTTCTTCTGTTTCGTGCATATATCATACTAAATACTTTTAGATTTTCAAACGAAATACGACATAAAACAAAGGCAACCTGGGTAAACACACAATAAAGTTTTTATTTATTAAATTTTTTATTGAACCAAAAAAAAGTTATCCAACAACTATCATTCCTGTGAAAAATTAATTGCCCCCTTAAACTTAAAATCTGGTTGTGCCACCTTTATCAGCAATAACTGCAACCAAACTCTTCCGATAACCAGAGATCAGTCTTTCACAGCACTATTGTGGAATTTTGGCCCACTCTTCTTTGCACAACTGCTTTAGTTCAGCCACTTTGGAGGGTTTTCAAGCATGAAATGCCCATTTAAGGTCCTGCCACAGCATCTCAATTGGTTCAAGTCAGAACTTTGACTAGGCCACTCCAAAACTTTAATTAAACTTTTTTTTGTGCCATTCAGAGGTGGACTTACTCCTAGGCTTTGGATCTTGCTGCACAATCCAGTTACGCTTGAGTTTCAACTTATGGACTGAAGACTAGACATTCTCCTTTAGGATTCTCTTAGAGAGCAGAATTCATGTTTCCCTTAATTATTGCAAGTTGCCCAGGCCCTGAAGCAGCAAAGCATCAAACTTCCACCACCATGCTTGACCGTGGGTACGATGTACTTTTTGTGGAATTCTGCCTTTGATTTACAGCAGAAGTAACTGGACCCTGTCTTCCAAACAGTTTCACTTTTGACTCATCAGTCCACAGAACATTCTCCAAAATATTTGAAGATCATAAAGGTGTGTTTTGGCAAAACACCTTAATGTTCCTCTGGGTTAGCCGTGGTTTTCACCTTGCCACACTCCCATGGATGCCATTTTTCCAAGAGCCCTTGGAGGAATTTTGGAAGGTTGGGCACTTTTGGTAAGGTTCACCATTGTGCAGAGTTTTTTTTTCCGTTTGAAGATAACTGTGCTTCTTTGGGGTCCTTGAGCCTTTGAAATAGCTTTGTAACCCTTCCCACACTGATGTATTTCAATCACCTTCTTCCTCATCATTTCTGGAATTTCTTTCAACTTTGGAATAGTGTGTTACTGGGTACGACCTTTTAACCAACTTCATGCTGTTGAAAAAGTTCTATTTAAATCTTGATTTAAATGAACAGGGTTTGCAGTAATCAGGCCTGGTTGTGTCTATTCCAGCAGAACCCCATTATGAATGCACTTTCATAGATTTGGGGAATTAGTAACTCTGGGGCAAATACATTTTCACACAGGCCCAGTTTGTTTTGGATAACTTTTTTGCTTCAAAATATAACATTATCGTTTAAAAAACTGTATTTTATGTTTACTCAGGCTGCCTTTGTTGAATCTTAGATTTAGTTTTAATTTCTCAAACAATTTAGTATGAGATACACACAAAAACAGAAAAAATCAGTATGGGGCAAATACTTTTTCACAGCACTGTAACATGTATTGATGTGCTTTATTCCTCTTATACCACAAAAAATTGGCAATGATTACTTTTTAAATGAAAGAATGATATCTTTTTTTGATCAATTTATAGTTACAGTTAATACTGAAGAACATCAAGTGGCTTCCTCTTATCATTTACATTGTTGCAGCTATAAACAATCATTGCCATACCAGCCACTCTTTTTCTCTCTCTTGAAGACTTTCTCATGTCAGAAAACTACTACTAAAGGAATAACTTTACCACTGACGGTTACAAAGGTCTAACACTTGAGACTGTATTCTGAATATTTATTAGCTTAGGATTTCTGGTGAACATAATAACAATGAATATTTGTCTAAAAACCATTTATCAGAACATTGCAGCCAGAATGCAGAAAATGTAGACAAATATCCTGCAAAAGTGATTTGTTAGAATACATGTGAGGTGAGGTCAAATAAACTATCTTCCATACTTCTCAGAATTCACTGTATTGGTTGCTATGGTGATGTGAACAACTTCACATCATGTCTGAATGGCAGACTAGGCCGAATTTGTCAGACAACAGGTAGCAAAAAAAATAAAATAATAAGCATAACAATGCCATGTTATTTAAGATATTCATGAATGTATACATAATTTGTGTGCACATGCTTGGTTAATGTGTTATTATAAGAACTAACATTATAAGGATTTAAAGCATTAAAGGATACATGGCATGGATGCTATTAAAATATGTGTCTTGTTTTTCTATTAGCATGTATTCATGTAACATCTTGATTAAAGATTAATGTGTGAATCTACCATAATATTATATAAAATCCTTGGTAAATGCCCAGCTGCGAAAGTGGGTATTGATTCATGACTCCATATCTGTCATGGCCACACCATTTTAACTAATGTTCACACTCGCTCATGTGCTGCTAAGGGCTGGAAATCACGTTTCAGAATGCAGCGGGAAGTGAGAGGAGCTCTCGTTTTTTTTTATGAGGATGGCTAGGGTAATAAACACAGCATGATATGGAGAGGGCGTTTGATAAACTGGTCCATCTGTGTTATTGAACAGTTTGCAGAGCCTGGTCGAGGGCTCTGTCACTCCTGTGCTGCCACAAATCGATACTTGCCTTCACTGGGAAATATGACCAGAGCAGCAGCGGGTCACTACAGAAAGACACATCCGAATCTCACTCCCAAGCTAGCTGTGTACACCTATAGAATGTAAAGTTGTGCTAATTAAAGTTTATAATTCAACAAATTGATCTCAGAAGCTAATAAGTTTAGGCAATGAATAGCCTGGGAGGGTTAAACGAATCGCAGACAATCTTAATGAACAAATTCATTAAAATGCTTTGAGACACTGTCGAAAGCTTTTTGTTCCTGAAATGCAGTTCTCAGTTTTAAGGAAAAGAGCATATCAACTCATATAAGGCTGTGCTATAAATCTTTTAAGCTCACCAATACTTCTAGCTGTTCTTAACATCAAGGAGTCATCTCATTATACAAATCTCAACATGACAGTGATTAAAAAAGACCCTGGTTCAACTTATAATATATATAATACTTGACTTATTGAGTAGAAGAAAGCAGGGACGTTTCTAGGCTAGGCAAACTAGGCGGTCGCGTATGGCGCCACCAGATTGGGGGCGCTGATGAGCGTCCCAGTGCCCCCGCCCCCAACTGACTCTTCCAACCACAAGAAAGAGAGTACCTGGCCTGGGCATTCGGGGTGTAGTCCCAAAAAATTTTTCCTTAGCCCCGAATAATTCAGGTAGTGAGCAGTTTGTCACTACGTAACTGAACGTCAGTAAAAGAAGACTTAAGTGTTGAAATTTTGTTGCATTTTATCCTCAGGTCACCAAGAGGAATCTCACCTAGGGTGCCAAAATTGCCAGAAACAGCCCTGGAAGAAAGTTACTTTTCTATATCTTGAAAAAATATCTTGTACCAATTAAACATTTCAGTGGGTTCAAGACAGAAAAAAATTCTAATCTAAAAAAATGTGACCGCAGATACAGTATGTGTAGCTATTGAATTACTTTTATTTATTTATTTATTTATTTATTTATTTATTTATTGTAGCTGTGGAGACCTTGGGCCAGTAGTTCTGTTTGAAATTGTACCTGCGCTCACTCATTCACTGTTCACTCTACAAACTCTTCTAATAAAATATAATGTAGTGTTTAAGGCAGCAGTTGAGGAGACACTGGACCGAATTGACAAAACACCTGTTTGAGAAAGTGCCGGAAGCATATCATTGTGACCTTGAATTTCATTAACAATTAGAAAGTCAAATATATGAACTAAAACCACAAATGTGCAGTGTGTTAAACATGATTTTTTTTTTTTTTTTTAAACTGTATTAAATCATTAGTGATGCTCTATGTTCCAACTTTTTATTGAGGAAGATAGAGTAAGGTAATAAACATGAGACAATCTTACAGAAAGCAAAACAAGCCCCAAAAACCCCCAGAAGTATATGAGTATAAGAAAACAATATCTTATTATTCCCCACTACTTCCCCTATTGGAACATTAAATCCTACCCATACCGCAAAAAAGAAATAAACAAACAAACAAACAAATAAAAGTAAAGCTTTATAATCTTGCCTATGCAAAATCAGACAAGTCTGTTGTAACATATACGTTTCTGGATTCAGGCTCAGCAACCTTCTGTACTGAGAATCTTATGAGTAGACTGAATGTTAAAGGTCAGAGAACAGAAATCGTGCTAAAAGCAAAAGCAGTGGACAAAACCGGTCACTACTTATGAGGAAAATGATCTGGAAATTGGTTATACACAAGGCAGCACATTTCTCTCACTCACACATGCACACGTTTATTAAAGCTTGTGAAGCTTAAGACATTTATTAAGAATAACCTTAGTAGATTTATGTGAAATGGAATGTGATGAATTACTTTTGAATTATAACCTTGACTGATGAACAAATATGCAATGGCAATGAATGATTTTCAACTTTAATCGAACTCAAGCTGTTTGGTGTGTGTTGGAAATGCCATTCACCTGGCCTATCCAGCGTCTCGGCATAAAAAGTTGAAAACCTGTCTGCGTTCACCAGATTTCTCCCCCTCATTAACCCCCCACCTTAATTTTAACTACAATGGATATTTAAAAAAACAAAAAAAAAAGTCTCCACACACCCCGTTAAAACAGCAGGTGATTGTGATGTAAAAAAATAAAACAAAGATCAATCATATCAGAACATTTCCACCTTTAATGCAAAAATTACAACCTGTGCAATGCCAGTGAAAACCAAACGGACTAATTTAATTAAACAAAATCTTAGAAATGCTCAAGAGTGCACACCCCTGAACTAATATTTAGTTGAGGCACCCTTTGATTGTATTATAGCACTCAGTCTGTTTGGATATGAGTCTTTCAGCTTGGCACATTGTGACCTGGGAATATTTTCCCACTCTTCTTTGCAAAAATGTTCCAGATCTGTCAAACTGCAAGGGCAATTCCTGTGTCCTTTTCAGGTCCCTCTACAGATTTTCTATACTTTACGTCTGGGCTCTGGCTGGGACATCTTTTTTTTTTTTTTGGATGTGTGCTTTGGGATATTGTCATGCTGAAATGTGAAAGTCCTCCACTAAAGCTCCAGTTCCAGCTTAAGAAATGCAGCGCTAAAGCATGATGCTGCCACCACCATGCTTCACTGTGAGTATGGTGTTCTTTTGGTGTAGAATCAGATTCTAGAAAAAAAAATGCATCAGAGGTTTAAATGTATCCCAATTCCCTGGAAAAATCTTTGACCTGGCAACACTGTCAGTGCCCTCAAAAAAATTGAGATGAAAGAAATCTCTGTGCATTGTGGTACTTCAATGTGGAAGTATAGCGCACCAGGCATTCACTGGCTTTACAATGCACTATGGATCGTCATGTAATGAAAAATCAAGGGAAGATCATTTGTCCACTGAGAATTCAGACACTACGAAATGGCTGCACACCAAATAGAGATGGAGGAATAGAAGGATGCTAACTAGGGCTCAGACAGATTTTGTGCTTCAAATTAAAAACATCGCATAATCAACCATGTTTCTACTTGAAAAATGAGAGTAAACAGATGCCAAACTAGAAGAGCTTATACAATGATTGCTGGAGAGCCAAAAGTTTCAAAGTAGGTCAGAGTGCATGCTGGGATAAATTTTTAAAAAAGCCAAAAACAAAAAGAAAAAGAGAGTATGAGAATTGATACATGGTTAAGTGCGTTTGTGGGAAGTCTTGTGCCTTCTCCAAAGCTATGCTTAGGGGGGACCAGCAGGCTAGACAGTCTGATAATAGAACAAAGCAGGAATAACTCTCAACCAGCTGTCTCAGACTTGCGTATTGCTTCCCCCAACTTCCCTTTTCAACTCTACATCCTGTGTTGGGCCTGTATCTGATTCTCCCTGAGAGAGGATGAGACCTTGCCTCCACAGGAAGAACAAAGTCGCTTCATCCTTCAGCTGCATACCCCTGCATATCTCACTGCTCCTGTTGAGAATTTCCTCATCCTCTGGCCCTGAGATGCAAATGCACAAGAAATCTGCCTGACTCTGATGTTTCCTTCAAGATTCTGCAAGGCAAGCATGTTTTAGTGAAGATTCAAAGAGATCATAAATCAACTACACCTATATCTCAAGGTTCCATAAATTCAGACTAACTTTTCTGCCAGTAGTGGATTATTTGTTTAGAGTTTTAATGTTTCATAATCAACTGAAAACAGTGGTAATCGTTCCTGAAGTAACAGAGAGAGGAAAGAGTGAGTTCTTGAAAATGCAGGTGCAATGAGCCAAGAGAATCTGCGCTTCGTGTAAATGCTGTGTGCTAAATAGTGGTACGAGCCATTGTTAATAATAACTGTGTTATTATTAACAATATATTAAATAATAATCACCGTTTTTGTATTTCATAGGTTTCTGCAAAGCTGAATGGTAGTAGGGCATTATATTAAAAACACACAGCCCTTTTATTACCAAAATACAGAAAATACAGGCCTGAAAATCTGAAAACAGAGATTAAGAAGTATTCAAGCTGGAAATTAATTAAAGTTGTCAAACTGAAAACAACGTAAAGTCACCTTTTTCTGCATTTTTCCAATATTTCCATTAATTTCCAATATCCACTGTTATTTTCTAATAACTGCAAGTGCTTTATTCCTCTTACACCACATCGATTTTCTGATTCTATTTTTTTATTATTATTATTTATTAAAGAAGTACATGTCAAGCCCTTTATGCTCATAGTTACATTTAATGTTGTGGAACACCCATGGAACAAGTTAGTTCCTGTTATCCCTTACATTATAGCAGCTATAAAGAGTCTTTCCATCTTTTTTCTCTCTCTCTCTTACAGTTAACAAAAGCACCTTGTCATGTTACCAAGAAACTGCAGGAACAGCCTTACTTCTGATTGTTACAAAGTGCAGACACTGGAAACTCCTTCTATACATGCTAAAAAATGTCTCTTTACAGAAAACTTCACAGAACAATTACACACATTTCTAAAATATTGACAATCTTCCATAAAATTCTGAGCATGCTGTTACTACAGAAACGATAACGTGTTAGAATGAATGCATCAATAAAAATTTGTGATGTAGCTTGCAGTCAAAAAGAATGTCAGAGCTGCTGTTATAGAAAATTACTCAACACCTTCATACCAATCAGAATTGAGTATTCAGCAGTGCCGTGGTATAATGATAATTGACTGTATCATTGAAAACCTGAAATTTCTATACATCACTACATTTCTAAATCTTTAGGTCTGTAAATGAGTATCTTTAATTTCAGTCCTTTTGGGGTCTTTTCAGACCAGCACAAAATCCCTGTGATTACTCGGAGTGTCCTCACTGCTCTGGAAAGCATACTGGCTTATTATTTGCGTCAAACCTGTTTTCAATGTGTGAATCAATGCTGCATTGCCAGTATCCCTTGTAGCGTCACATATGGAGGAGCCCTATTTTTGGCTGCATGCTGTATGGCAGGTTATCTGCCAAGTACAGGAAGAATAAAATGATGCAGCGGATAGAAATAAATTGACAAGAAGTTGGGCGATAATAAAATAGAAAAGTGGCTTCTTTCTTTTGCATGTCAAATCTGAGACAGCATCTGTAGAGAGGTGAGGCGAGGATTCAGACGAACATCCATATCTCCTTTATTTTTCTTTTTTTTTTTTTGACAAGGGCAATTGTGTCAGGACAAAAGCCGGCATTGCTTTGTGTTGTTTTTTTAAAAGTAGATGAGAAACTGGGATTCAAGAAAGGGCTGTTGAGTTCAGTTTGCTTGTTTGCGAACAAAAAAAAAAGTCTAATAGGATGGAGTGCCAAAATGGAGTGTTAAATGAAAGCTTTGCTTAAGTTAAAATCATAACTACTAGATTCAGAACAGATTGAAAATCAGCTATAACTCATAACCAATACGTACATAACTTTTCAGTCTGCTCAAAATTTAACCTATGAATTTCCATCCATCCATCCATCCATTTCCTGTACCACTTATCCTAGATAGGGTTATGGGGGAACCTAGAGCCTACCCACGGGGACTTGGGGCACAAGGTGGGCGACACCCTGGAAAGGGCGCCAACCCATCGCAGGGCACAATCGCACACACACTACGGACAATTTAGTGATGACAATCAGCTTACAATGCCTGCCTTTGACTAGGAGAGAAATATGAGTTAAGCTTTAAAATGCTTTACTTACCCCTATTTAAAAGGCTTTTTCCCCCAACTCCCCTTAGCCTCAACATCTATCTACAATCCCATACCTACTTATCTACATTAAGTAATTTTTTTCTTTTTTTTTTTTCTTCTTTTTTTTTTTTTTAAAGATTTCCTACCTCAAGATGGTTGGATGCAATTTATTTAACAGGAGAAAACCTATAAAGTCATTTTATAGAGCACATTCCGCTGCACAGAAATATTACTGTACTTTATATTACTCAAATATCTTGCAGCAAGTGCACGTATAACATTTGGCAATAAAAAAAAAGGTCAGAAAAAAGCAAAGTAAAAATGGATGAAAATGCAGTTTCACCTGACAACAGGCCTGTTTTTAAGGCTCCAAATGTTAAAATCAGCAAAGCCATATTTCAAATTTAACAGCAGAGCAATTTATCAGGGCTCCCACCTTTGCAAAGGGGGAAGGCAAAGAGTGCAATGTTAAGTGCTCTCCAGGCCAGTGTAAAACCAAGGGGAAATTTGATTTGCTGTTTATGACAGGTATTAACCAAGTGCTCCGTAAATAAAGTTTATGGCATAATGGGCTTTAATGCTGTGTGTCTGAAAAGGATGTCTTCAATCACCAATCTTTTCTGAAAGAGGGAAGTCTGGCTGGCTGGTGACTTTCCAAACTTCGAGGTCATTTTCACTGCCAAATCATCTTCACAATCCATATGTGATTGTGTGCAGATTGAAAGTCTGAGTGGCAGCTGTTCGAACCAATCATGTCCGCCAAATTTCCGCTTTCTGTTGCTGTCCAAATGACACAAAAATGGATTGCTGACAAAGCTTCCTGTGATGTGCTGACACTGCTGTTTTCCCCTGTTCTATAGGAGTGGGGTTACACAGGTGACATTAACACTAAAGCAAAAACATGTTCGAATTTATTATTAATGGAGAGAGGGAAAAATCAATTCTCATTTGGAATGACAAGTGCAAGGGAACAAGGAATATTAGATCAGATAAGCAATAATCAAGGATGATTTTTGAAAGAAAATGAAAAGATGAGAAAAAGGGGAACTGTAATCTAATTAGACGTCTCACTAGAGGGGAAGCAGTGAAGGATTTTATGATTAGTATTAATGACCTTTCTGAAATACTATTAAATAACCAAGAGGGAATCAGCTTTTAGGTGTCTCGTGATGCCTTTCAGTCCTAGCACATTGAACAGCCATCCGTCTCCCTAGAGCTTTTCTGTCAGAGGGTTTATGATGGTACATCTGTTATAATCAGGTGCTGCAGGGTTGCAGGGACAACAGCTGCACTATTCAGTCACACAGGAGTCATCCTGATCTCATACTCATGCTGTATAAAAGTGGCTTTGTTGAGGAGTTTTTTGCTGAATTCACAATAGCACTAGCGTACAGATAGAGTGATGACCTTATAAATGAATGAGAGGGCTTGTCGTTGTTTTAGTGTGTTTATAGTAAAGATTGTAGAAAGAATGGAGATATGGTATATTTGTGAAATTTTGACATTTTCTACTATTTTAACATACTACACAGTATCAAATACTACTAGTAGGGTTTGCTAAACTGAAATATGTTTATCTTTTGCACATTTCTTAACCAGAAGTAAAGCTCTTGCTTACCTGCAAAAGTGAAAAGTTTTTTGTTTTTTTATCTCATTTAAATTCTGATTTAAATCACATTCTGACTGTGGTGCAGGAGCATCACGGTCGTTTCAGTCAGCCAGTATCTGATTACAATCTGAATTGTTTGTGCATATACCCATTTTGCGAGCCAACAGCTTACAAGACATCTTCAGGCAAACTGCCTTTACCAGTGTATTTGTTAAACTTGAAATATAGTACACATAGTATACATGGTTTCTTAAATATGATTTTTTTTTCTGTTTTCCAGAATTTAGGCATAGCGAAATCTGAAGAGTTTTCCCAGACCACCACATTAATGAGGTTGATGATGCAGGAGGCTGGAGGCTACAGTAGATGGAGGTGGTGATCAATTCACCTTCAATCATCCATCTATTTTCTGTACCGCTTATTCTACAGCGAGTCACAGGGGAACCTGGAACCAATCCCAGGGAACTCGGTAATAAGGCAATGGACACCCTGGATGGGGTGCCAACACATCATAGGGCACGATCGCACACCACCTACAATCTGGAAATGCCCATCAACCTACAGTGCATATCTTTGGATTGGGGAGGAAACTGGAGTACCCAGAGGAAAACCTTGAAACACGGGGAGGACTTGCAAACATTGCACACGCAGGGCGGAGGAAGGATTTGAACTCCCAACCCCAGAGTTGTAACCACTAAACCACTGTGCTTCAATCATTTTCTCAACAAATTCATTGGTATTGTGTTTTTTTTGGTTGTTTATTGTTGTTTTTTATCATCAGTGGTGTTTGCATGTTCTAACCAAGTTCAACATGGCCATTTTGGCCATATTTACATTTTAATTGCTTGCAAAAACAATGCCAGAAAATCTACTGATAAATCAATAATGTGAAAGGAGATATGAGGAAGGAATTCATATAAGAGAATTGCAAATGTTTATTTTTGGA
The DNA here is from genome assembly GCF_001660625.3 of Ictalurus punctatus. NCBI lineage: Eukaryota > Metazoa > Chordata > Actinopteri > Siluriformes > Ictaluridae > Ictalurus > Ictalurus punctatus. Next base: position 11,877,570 of record NC_030437.2, on the reverse strand, counting down.
CTAAGTATCACACATTTTTTACTAAGTCTGTGATACTAATAATGAAACCTGTGCATATAAAATACTGTATGTTGTATTACTTTTGTATAATAAAACAGAGGTTTCTAATTGTCATTTTGTAATGCAAAACATCTGTAAAGGACACCATTAAATAATAAATGAGGCCATATTACATTGAGACAGAAGTCAATCACTAAATTCATGCTGTTCTGCATAAATAAAAGCTGCAAATTATCTTTGCAAGACATTTTTCCCCAACCATCCAGGATGTGTTTGCTCACTTCAACACTTAAAATTCCTAGTGTTGGCACTATAATGAACTTGTGAATTTGCCTTTAAAAATCAAATAGGCGCACGAGAGCCTCCAAGCTTTAAAAAATAGACCAGACGGACCAATTAACTCCTGCCAAAAACCCAAGTCTAATCTGTGGCACTTGGCATACTGGAGCTGACAGGACGTTGGGCAAACAGCAACTTACTGGCCGCCTTCATCAGAGGTGAGAACCCCAGCAGCAGTGAGGGCTGGGTTATTTTTAAAAGTTAGCACTATTCCAGGTCAAAACGAATGTGGAAAATGAGGTGTGAGAAACTGGGATGTAGTCTTTGAAGCCAGCTGAGCCTGGATGTTCCTTAATTACCCCAGCCTGGATGGTGTATTTAACTCAGTGTGAATTTTTTTAAGCCTGATAACAGGTGAAATTGTTTGGCAGAAGCAAATAATTGCACAAACCAAACCTGGAGAATGGATTAATGCTGCAGATAGTGTAACATTGGGATACATATGGTGTTGTGTAATTAAAACTGGTGTCAACGTTTCCTAGCATCTGATTTGATAAATCAAACTCATTGGTCTCACTATCCTTATTAATTTGTCTCATAAAAGTATTATAAATTATTATTATAATAATTAGTATATTAATGCATTACTATTATTATTATTATTATTATTATTATTATTATTATTATTCAGTCAAACAGAATGAACAGTTGCAAAAAGGACTTAAATATGGAAATGATGCTGATGCTTCATTTAAATCTGGTGCCAGGCAAATATACTTAACATACCCACTTTAAGTGTAGCCTATCTTTGATTTATTTAACATTTATTTTTAATCTGCCCACTTAGGGAAAACTGTTCCGATTGATTATTTTTTAAGGAAACTCTGTGTGTATAAAGTCCTATCATCATATCCATTTTTTTCCCATAAAAGTTGTTATTATTTTCCATAACAGTAGTTAATTAATTCCAGTATTAGTGCATGATTTTTCATGTACTGTTAATTGTAAAGTTTTAAAATAGTATGTTTGTAGTTTCAGTCATCCATCCATTCATTTTCTATACTGCTTAGCCTACTGGCTCCGAGGGAACCCTGAGCCTATCCCAGGGAGCACCGGGCACAAAGCGGGGTACACCCTGGACAGGGTGCCAATCCATCTCAGGGCACAATCACATTCACACACCCATTCACACACTACGGACACTTTGGACATGCCAATCAGCCTACCATGAATGTCTTTGGACTGGGGGAGGAAACCGGAGCACCCGGAGGAAACCCGAATCAAACCCCCAGCCCTGGCAGTGTGAGACCACTAAGCCACTGTGTGCCCTCTAGTTTCAGTCATATTATGTATAATGTTTTCTGCAAAGGTTCTACAAAGGTGTTAATACAGCATTGTAATTTACAGGAAATTCATGTGATAACACCCCAAACTGCAGTAAATTCTTATTCTTCCTTTCTAGCACATGTAAATATCTTAATTTTGAATATCTGTCTGCATTCTTCCTGAGATGTCACATGCCGTGATATGCAACGTGTAACTGATTTAAAAGTTCAAAAGCTGGAATTTAGACACTTTGCAAGTCAATATTTGTGTTCAGTCATTCCAGAAATACATTTTGCTTCTATGCTATGACAATAATATCATTTTAAAACTCTGGCAAAATACTATCAACGCAGGTGTACATCTTGTTTTTGAAGCATATTTTGCTTTAAGGTTGTTTTTTGTCTGTTTGTTTGACATTTTTCTGAGCAATATAAATGTAAAATGCAGAAATAATATCCAAAACAAATTTAACATACATATAATCCATGGAAAACGATTTTCTACTGGCAGCATTGTTTTCAGATCGAAAACATTTCCATCAATCTTTAATTTTAGCTTTACATGCGGTAGTGCACAAATAAGAGAGCTGTGTGGAAGATGCACAAAGATTCGTGGACTGACAAAGAGAAAAAGAGCAAAGTATTCAAGAGAACCCAATCTTTTCTTTCACACAAAGAGACTAGAACAAAGAAAGCACAGAGCGACTTTATGTGTGCAGGCAGCTCACTGAACATTGGTGTTATTATTAGCTTCCTCCTCATGCACTTTTACACACACAAAGACTAAACTAAAACGAGCACAATTTTTCAACTATATAATTTGGACAACAAATGTCTTCAGGGAAAAATATATCTGGCTCACCACTTATCCAAAGAAAATATCTTAAAAGACAGGTGATGTTTAGCTGGCTAACTGCTAAAATTTAACTATTTACCTATGAAATATAAGAAATCCAAAAAGCAGTAACATTGTGTAGGCAATGGGGAAAAAGCAGTGGGAAAGGAGTTTAACAAAGTTTAAAGCAAAATGTAACAGAGGACATGGCATTGCATAAAATACAAGGGCAAGACTTTACAATGTGACTTATGACTCCGATTGTTTAAATAGTTTAGGCCTAATGAGGCTTCGGGGTGCTAATTTGCTGGGCCAGCAGCTTTGTGGGTCAATAAAGTGAAGCACTGAAGACCCAGCCAAGAGTGGAAATGAACTGGGATGCAGTATGTATGGGACATACCCATGTATTGGGAACCAATGGTTCATATGCAATCAAATATCTCTGACATAAAAAGAAAATATTAGACAATGAAATCTAATGAAACATGTTGAGGTAAGTTAGTTTTAAGTTTGTTAAATTTGCTAGCTAGTTTCATTTAGTTTAGTTTAGTGTATGGTTATTAAACATTAACTATCCAGCAAGCCCAGTTCTAGGTTTGTGTAAGTTAGCAGAATTCTTAATGAATGATTGATTAAATGAATGAATGAATGAATGAATGAATGAATGAATGAATGAATGAATGAAATGTACTAATCAATTAAATTCATGTATATCATTTTTGATTAATTCAAAATATTTACTTTCACTCTTGAATACTTAAGTATGTTTATATAGTATGTAGATTGAATAAGCTTTTACACCCTTTTCATTTTAATTTACCTTCCCCAACATAAACATTTTATATTTCATTGCATTCCATTCAAAAAGTTTGAGTTGATGGTTGGTTAATACATATTAGCTAGGAATTCTAAAAATATTCAGCTAGCATATAAGCATTAAAAAGAGTATAGGAAAATTATTGTCTTCTTTTCATTTGTACTATTTCTGGGTCTGTCTTTCTGACTCTTTTTGACTCTATTGCGTGTTCATCCTCATAATGTTCCATTAATGTAATGTGTTTTTGATTGGGCATCCTCAGCAGGCAGCAGTGGGGAATGCTTCACAACCAGCAAAACAAAAGCTGCCTTGTGCTGACTGCAAAACCTTTGGGTGGTAGAAAAAAGTACAGCTTCACGGAATGTATGTCCTGTGATAGTTATTTGCGCATCATAACACAAGTCGGAGCTATAAAAGCTAGCATAGAAGAGGCAAAGGTAAGGGAGCTCTTAAAAACATTAAACACTCAACATTAGCCCATTGCAAACCCCAAACATTGCACACACACCCAGACTATGAGCATTTTTCCCCAAGTATATTGAACATATTTCATTGTTATGGGTCTCAGAGATCAAATGAGATAAAACCACTGCTTACTGCAGATGTGCTTCTTGTTTTAAGAGAGGAGTGCACAAGAAAGCCAAGGCCAAGTTTACAAACACAGTTCCCTTTTGTCTTTACACACCAGTGAATTAATATTTTCGCTATGAATCAATGAAAGCATGATTTACTAGATACAGATACAACCCCAATTCCGAAAAAGTGGGGACAGTATGGAAAATGCTAATAAATACAAAGACGAGTGATTTGTAAATGTACTTTGACTTGTATTGAAACACAAAACATATAAAGACAAGGTATTTGATGTTTTATCTAATCAATTGCATAGTTTTTTTGAAGATAAATGTTTATATTGAAATCGATGCATGCGATACGTTCCAAAAAAGTTGGGACATGGGCAATTTAGGACTAATAGCAAGTTGAAATAAGAAGGTGATGTGAAACAGATGAGGCAATCGTCTAATCATAGTATTTAAGGAGCCTCCAAAAAAGGCCTAGTTCTTAAAGAGCAAGGATGGGTTGAGGCTCGCCAATCTGCTAACAGATGCATCAGCGAATAATCCAACACTTTGAGAACAACATTCCCCAAAGACAAATCGGTAGGATTTTGGGCATTTCACCTTCTACACTGCACAATATAATTAAAAGATTCAAGGAATTCGGTCAAATGTCGGTGCGTGCAGTGCAAGGCCGAAAACCACTTCTGAATGTGCGTGACCTCTGATCCCTCAGACGTCACTGTCTTAAAAACCGTCATGAGTCTTTAATGGATATCCTGACATGGGCTCGGGAATACTTTGGTAAACCGTTGTCATCAACACCATTTGTCGCTGCATCCACAGATACAAGTTAAGGCTTTACTATGCAAAGCAGAAGCGGTACATCAACATTGTCCAGAAGGACTGCAGACTTCTCTGGGCTCGGTCTCATCTGATGGACAGTAGCACAGTGGAATCGTGTTTTGTGGGCCGACGAGTCAACAGTTCAAATATGTTTTGGACAAAACAACTGTCGTGTTCTCCGGACCAAAGAGGAAAAGGACCATCCAAGCTGTTATCAGCTGTAATCAGGTCCAAAAGCCAGCATCTGTATGGTATGGGGGTGTGTCAGTACCTATGGTATGGGTAACTTGCACATCTGTGAGGGCACCTTTAATGCAGAAAGTTATGTACACATTTTGGAGCAACATATGCTTCCATCCAGACCAGGACAACACCAAACCACATTCTGCCCGGATTACAAGCACATGGTTGTGTAAGCAGAGAGTACGGATGCTAGCATGGCCTGTCTGCAGTCCTGACCTGTCTCCAATTGAGAATGTGTGGCGCATTATGAAGCGCAAAATAAGTCAACAAAGGCCCAGTAGAGTTACGCAGCTGAAGAAATGCATAATGGTTGAATGGGGGGAAATAACGCTTGCTAAACTTAACCAACTGGTGTCTTCAGCGCCCAATGCTTAATAAGTGTTATTAAAAGAAAAGGTGACGTTACACAGTGGTAAACAGTAAACTGTCCCAACTTTTTTGGAATGTGTTGCAGTCATCAGATTTGAAATGAGTATATATTTTCAAAAATAAATAAAATTCACAAAGTAAAACATCAAATAATGTGTTAATAATGTGTTTTCAATATCGTACCAGGTGAACTGACTTTACAAACGTTTTTTTGTTTGTTTTTTGTTTTGTTTTGTTTTTTTGCATTTTCCATACTGTCCCAACTTTTTCGGAATTGGGGTTGTACATAACAGCTCTCAGACACAGTCAGGCCTGGTACTGTAGGTGCAAAGTCAGGCTTCTGAGTGTGTGAGTAATTACTTTAAGTAAACAGTTGTAGATTGAAGGTTTCCTTGTGTAAAGAGCCAGACTAATGTCAATACCACTGTAGAGTGCTTTTCAGCCACTCAGCCTTTACAATACCCAAAGATGTGTAAGGAATAAAACACCACAGAGCGTACTATGAAAATAAGAAAGCAACGATTACATTATTTACATAATTAATAAACGACACGCCATACTTTTTATTCATGTATAGCCCAGTTTAATGTAGTGGTACCTATTAAAACTGGAAATAGAATGTCTCCAATGGGGTAATATGGTGATAAGTAATGTGTGGATTTATTCAATAATATTGTCTTTATTGATTATTTTGACTAGATTCCAGTAGCAATAAAGATCATTTCATATTTGCTACTAGGAAACTGTACAGTAAGTAAACATGTTCACTATAAGTGTAGAGAAGGTAGAGAAAAGAAAGAAGGAAAAATCTTTACCATACTATACAGGTATCATGTTATCCTGGTCAAGGTTGTGGTAGATCTGGAGACTATCCCAGGAACAGGAAGGAGTGTGAGGTGAGAATACACTCCGGATGGGATGCCAGTCCATCACATGGCATCATGAACACACACATTTACCCCTACATGCAAGTAATTGTAACCTGTCCACCTACCACCTTGTTTTGGGGGGTGGGATAAAACCAGAGAACCCATTGCAAGACAAGTTAGTTCCTGTTATCACATTCATAATTTCCTCATCAGCCTCTCTTTTTTCTGTCTTGTCTTTAATAAGACAAAATAATAATAATAATAATAATAATAATAATAATAATAATAATAATAATAATAATAATACAAAAATGCAGCTTGTCATGGTACTAAGAAAATATAAAGGCCTCAGTCCTTAAGATTTTCTCATGCTGAAAAATGCAAAGGAACACCTCTTACTGTTAGAAAGCGGTGACACCGGAGACTCCTTCCAACAATGGTAAATACGTCTCCTGACAGAAAACTACACTATATCTACAACTGCACATGAGCCTCTGTCCAAGCCAGGCTGTTACAGAAAATGAATCAATCAACCAATTTAGCATCACTGTGGTATAATTAGTCTGAAATTATTTTACATCTATTTATAAACACTGTATGTGTTAATATACAGGGTGACCCAAAAGTCTCCATACACAAGGGAAATTAACACCTTTTTGCAAAATGTCTTCCAAAATGTTTTATACTTAGTTTATATTATTTTTATTTTTTTCAGATAGCCTTTAATAATAACTTTAACAAAAGAAGAATGTAATGAAATCATTCTCATGGCTGGATCAGGAAGCTGTCACAAGGTTGCGATGGACTAACAGGAAACATGACAAGCACATCTCACAAGACACTACTGCCAAAATTATTAACAAGTTCAAAAAGCCTGGAAGTATTGTGTACCAACCGAGAAGTGGACGTCCATGAACATCCACTGACGAAGACACAACCGGCGTGATGCTGGTGTGCTGTACATAGTCCTCTATGTATGGAGACTTTTGGAACACCATGCATAAAAAATCATTACAACTAATATTTGTATACAGTATTTTATCGGCATATTATTGTGGTGATTTTTTTGGAGTGCCGACAGAATTGTGGATTTCACTTTGGATTTGTTTACACTGCAAATCAGATCGATTCTGTTTTACTCTTGCTCATTTCGAGACAAAGATTTAGGTTTTGAATTGACTTTCCCTGTTGCTAATAATCATCATCCTCTGCAGCTAGGTCCTGTCTCCCAAGCTGTGTCATGACAGTTCCATGTGTCACATGGTTCAGCAACCATGGCAAGACAGAATTTGAGTATCCTTGAGCCATGCCGCACCTCAATTCTTCAGGAAAGCTGATGCAATGGAGCTGCCTTGGCATTGTACGTAGACTGGGATGTTGACAGATTTATGTTTTTTTATATAAAGAACCCAGGTGTCATGCTTGAGTCCAAGTAAAGATACCTTTCCCAGGAATGACTCAAGTAACCAATGAGAACCATGGTAAAAGTGAAAATGGCATAAGGTTAAGTATTAAAACTTAGGGGAGTGAATCTTCTTCTTTCAGATAATAAATGCACATCTGGATGCAAAGCATACAATAAGATTAAAAAAAAGAAAGAAAGAAAAACTATTCCATACTTCAATTCACTACATTCATTACGTTCTGTTTTAGGCCACTGCTTTTTACTTCATATATGCTACCTCTAGGTCAAATTATTTGTAAACCTGGAATTAGCTTCCACTGTTATGCTGATGATACACAGTTGCATGTTTCAGCAAAGCCACAAGACAGACACCAGCTTAATAAAGTTGAGAAATGTGTAAAGGACATTAGACATTGGTGCTTATTAACTTCCTTTTACTTAATTCTGACAAGACATAAGTACTTCTACTAGAACAACATGCAGCTAGAAGTAAGCTTTCTGAACACATAATAACTCTGAATGGCCTTTCCGTTTTGTCATGTGCAGCAGTAATAGACCTTGGTGTGATTATTGACTACAGACTTTCATTTGACACTCATGTAGATAATATTACTAGGATAGCCTTCTTTCATCTCAGAAATATTGCTAAGATAAGAAATATATCATCACTACATGATGCAGAAATATTAGTTCATTCTTTTTTCAACTGTAGGATGGATGATTGTAATGTCTTACTGTCTGGATGTTCCAGTAGGAGCATAAACAACCTCCAGTTAGTCCAGAATGCAGCCGCAAGAGTCCTCACTAGAACCAGAAGATATGATTACATCACCCATATCTCATCCACACTGCACTGGCTCCCAGTGAAATCTCACATTAATTATAAAATACTACTATTGACCTATAAAGCACCGAATGCTCTCGTGCCACAGTACCTGAACGAACCTTTGGTTGTTTATGATCCCCCATGCCTAGTGTGATCAAAAGGTGAAGGCTATTTGTTGGTACGTCGAATAGTGAAGGCTACAGCAGGGGGAATAGCTTTTGTCTTACAAAGCGTCACAGTTATGGAACAGCCTTCCAATTAGTGTTGGGGACTCAGACACAGTCTCATTGTTTAAGTCCAGGCTGAAAACATATTTGTGTAGTCAAGCTTTTTGTGAATAGTTTTTCTTTAGGTAAGGGAGCAGATCTAGAGTGCTCACAGGCATAGAGTGTTGTAGTGAACTGGGATGTTTGGATGCCCCCCCCCACACACACACACACTTTCACACGTTCACCCATGTTTGTTGATGGCGGGGTGGCTGGCTACCTTATGTCCCAGAGAGCCCTCATGTCTGTGTTGCCTTCTGGCTCTCCCTTTAGTTATGCTGTCATAGCTAATCTTGCCAGAGTCCCTGCTTGCACTCAAGCAAAGTACATTGTCCTTAACCATTATGGGACAACAACCATACCCAAAAATCTCTCCCTCTCTTTCCCTCTCTCTTTCTGTCGAGCTACACATGATACTCCTGAGATACGAGTCATCCTGACCCTTTCTGCTCTCTGGATCTGCCTGATCCCGATGCCCTAGTTCTGGTTGGAGTTCTCATCAGTTCGAAGTTACGTGATGCTGTTGAGGATGGCCCCATGTGGTGCAGCCTGGAGGTCACTGGGATGGTTCCACTTAAAAACTATTAAGATGGCTTTGGGCCTCAATTCATATGAACAGTTATGCTATGATGGCCAGGGCTACAATTGCTATTATAGCCTCAGTACTGCAATTACCACAAACAGTTTTGCACTTAAGCCTCCATCAGTGAACAGTGAAGAAGTTCAACAAAACAGACTTCATATAAAATTGCAATGAATTTTCCTAGTTACATAACTGCACTATTTGACCATATACTATTAGCACATTTATAGAAGGGACTTATTTATAATTGTATTATCCATTGTCACCCAGATGAGGATGGGTTCCCTTTTGAGTCTGGTTCCTCTCAAGGTTTCTTCCTCATATCGTCTCAGGGAGTGTTTCCTTGCCACTGTTGCCTCTGGCTTGCTCATTAGGGACAAATTCATACATTTTAAATGTATATTCTGAATTTATATATTTCTGTAAAGCTGCTTTGGGACAATGTCCATTCTTAAACGCGCTAGATAAATAAAACTGAATTGAATTGACTACAGATCTGGTATGATTTGGTTCAGCATCTCCTGTATATGATTCTATTCAGGCACGATCAAATATTCTTTTCTGTTAAATTGAAGTTTTCCACCACTGGAATGTCTTCAGGACTGACAGATTTGTACTTTCTGTTTTCAAAGTAATACAACAAGCTGCATTTTTTTGTCTTATTAACTTCAAGAGAGAGAAAAATAAGAGAGGCTACTGACTTTATATCTGCTAAAACATAAGTAATACCAGGTTTAACTTGTTTTGTGGATGGTCCACATCATTAAATGTAACTATAAATGGACAAAGTGTCCTTCTTTATTTCCACCACCATGGCTACAGGACACTCGAGACACCCGTGAAACAAGTTTGGGGCTATCTATTGTATTGCGCTCTCACTTTCTCTCTCTCTCTCTCTCTCGCTCTCTCTCTCTCTCTCTCTCGCTCTCTCGCTCTCTCTCTCTAACAAACACAAACACACACACTTACATGCATGCATGAACCATGCCGATATCAGTTTTCCTTTTCAATTCGAACCAGATCTTCCCTGCACATCATTACGGCCTTATTGTAGACTGTTGGCCCAATTTTCAATTTTAAAACTTTATACCCAATTAAAGTATTAAAATATCAAAAATAGTTAAAAGTAGCTTTCTAACAAACAGCGTAGTATGCCCACACGGAGCACAACTGTGCTTGAGAAATAAAAAATAGTTTACATTTTTGTTTTCATACTACAGCAATTTCATAAGAAGGCTTCATTTATTACTGTCCCACAAGTACTGACAAAATAAATGGTAAAAACGTTGGACTACTGATCAGAAGGTTGTGCGTTCAAATCCCAGCACCAACAAGCTTCCCTGCCACTGCTGGGCCCTGGAGCAAAGCCTTTAACCCTCAACTGCTCAGCTGTGTAAGTGTAAGTCGCTCTGGCTAATGGCATCTGACAAATGCTGTAAATGTAAATAAGTCATCTTAAATGATTTTAAACACAATAAACTCATGATCTCAAACCAGAGAGCAAATTTACGTTTATTTATTTGCACTTTATCCAAAGCGACGTACAGCTGAGCTGACCAGATGAGGGTTAAGCATTGCTCAAGGAACCAACACTAGAAGCTTGATGGTACAGGATTCAAACTCACAACCTTCCAATCAGTAGTCCAGAGCCCTAAGGACTGAGGCACCACTGCTTCCATGTAGGGCAAATGTAGGGTCATAGGTCGTGGCTGGAGCACAACAGTATGTCATGGAGTTACATTATGATTGATTGAAACTTGTCTTGTCTTAATAAGAGCCTTGGACAAGCTTTCCCAAAATAAAAATCAAAAGAGCACTACTGACATCAAGGGGCAAAGGGGCAGGTGCTCAAGCACTCTCCTCAAACCTCCCCACCCCCCTGCACATATGTCTTATCAACCCTCTTATTTGAAGCACTGTCAGACAGAAGGTTCCTAAAAACCCTTTCCAAATGGGGTGCCTAAGTGGCAATTTAGCTCAATCTCATCTCTCACTCTTTCTCTCCTTAAACCATTAGCAACTACTCTGTCATTAGTCTTGACATGTCCCGCAATCAAGAAAGCTTTCATTTGGAGCCCCAAAAGCAAAGTTTCTCACACTCTTTGCACACTCCTGCTAATTAATGTTTCCCTGAGGATGAGAGAAACATGCTGCAGTAACCTTTACCAAAGCTGCATGAAGTACATGACAGAGACAGACGAAAGGCAGATGCAGGGCAAGAGGTACAGAGAGAGAGAGAGAGAGAAAGAGAGAGAGAACAGGGTCCTGACAGAAAATGGAGACCTCTTTTCCCTGGTGGCAGTTGGTGAGTCAGCGAGGGACCGGATATGTGAGGATGAGTGTAATTAGCAAAGCGGCTCTAATGCCAGACCCAGACAGCAAAAGGAGCAGAGGCTGACAGTATAGCCCTCTGGAGCAGGATGTGCCCTTCACACGAGTACACAAGTGTCAGCTCAGCATGAGTTGGTATAAAACAAAGCTTGCCATTTAGGATCAGAAATCTGCTGCAAATTGGTTGAGCTCTGAGCTCTTCTTTGCTCTGTTCACTTCTCTGGATAATGTGTAAATAACTTGCACAAGACAAACATGATATGAAATGTCAATACAATATAGCCTGAGCTGTATTTGCTTGTCAATAGCTTAATAAATTGCTACCCTCCATCCCACCCTGAAGCTCTGAGCTGCAGAATACTTTCATGGTCTTTGTATTAAAGCCATGTGATCACACTTAGATGAATTCCCTTCATGGATTGCAATACAGCTCCCACTTTCTGAGAGCATTTCACTGCACTTCATATAGATCATAGATGAGCCTTGACCTGGTGTCATTTTAATTTTATTGTTTTCCATCCCAGATGGCAGCTCTTGGATGGGCAAGCCATTGCCAGTTTAATAACACTGAACCCTGAGATGACAAGGCCGTTGATTAATACAGCAAGTCTTGCAATTGGTGTGTTACTTTGAGGAGATAATTTCACTCTGCTAGGTGACCACTGTGATAGAGTACTGCATCAGTAACAGCTACTTGGATGCTGTACCCTTCCAGGAGTAAACGACTAAATATATCACTTTATTATATACTGTATGTGTTCTTTGGAAGCCTCCTCTTCCTAAACATCCCAGTCCGTAAGGATTTCTCCTTCCGTAAGGAGTTTTTTGTGATCGTTGTGGCCAAAAACACTTGATTTTGCTGCTGCTTTTTAAAAAATTTGAGATGCAATTTGAGTTTTCTGTGTTTTTTTTTGCGTAAAGCTACTTGAATTGGCGAAAACGCAATTGCAAGAAATAGTTCTGCATGGTCTTTTGCAGTGATGTTTACTGGTAAAAGAGACCTTTTAGCTGTACTCATGTTCAACGCATGTGAAACAAAGACGGCTCTGGCTGAATGTGCGTTATGATGATGTCACATGATGCATGTTGGCCCAAATCTGCGGAAAATCTGTGGTCATTTTGAAACATTGCAAGCTCTTCCGAGGTTGCTTGATTTTTGTGAAATCCTTCTTTTTTTTCAGTTTGTTCATGGTAGCCTCTTGAACTTTGATTCATTCTCAGAGTGCCTACTTAAGTAATCATCCATGCCTTCTGAGTAATGGTGGGGTTAGAAATTGTCCGACCTATGCTCTGCTAATGTCTTGCTTGCTATGGATACTTTCCCATTGTTTTAGTGAGTTTTTTTTTTTTCCTGGGATTTGTAGTATGCCCCAATTTCACAAGAAATTAGCATGTCTCCTCTTAAGCATGGCTCAATTCAAGAGGCATGAGCTGACAGATTGCTATGCAGACTGTTCTACCCTTATGAACACTCCTCTAACACAGCAGGGCTGTTTGTCAGTGCTTGGTTTAGGTGGGAAAATTGCAGCACGCTCTGTGATTCTCAGAGAGGTGAAATGCAGATATAGCAGAGCGGGTGATAGTGGAGCCTGAAGCACGTTTGAGATTGTACTGATGCAAGAGTGTTCCATGCCTTTCATCAGTCAACCTTTGTAACAAGTGAAGTGAAATCCTAATTTTGAACAAGCTGTGTAATGCACCTAACTCATAGAGTAATTAATGGACTAGCTGAATCATAAGTTTTAGAACATTAGGAACGTTTAGGAATGTTAATTTAAAGTCTTTATTACTGCTTAATAATGCTATTTTTCATTCTGCGTAGCTCCACAGCTTATTATGTCATATCTCTAAACTCCCAAATGTTTTATCCAGCAACATCATGTGATTTCATCTGGCATATCACTGAATCATGTCATTTCACATGGCTACAGTTCATAGACGAAGAATCTTAAACTCAACCAGGGAAGGTAAATGTAACTTAATATAAAATCTAGCATTTTGGCAGCATTATTCAGTTAGATATCCAGCATACCTAGTCGACGTGTTTTCATACACATTTATGTTCTGTGTGTTTGAGTCATTATGGTTGGAAGCTACTATTGTGTCACCATGGCCGTTGTCGTTAATTATCTAAACTAAATCAACTATAAATAATCATTTGTACAGAATCATCTATACTAAATATAGTACACATAATTACCTAAACAGAATAATCTATACTAAGTTATCTATACTCAATCGCCTACTGCTTATCCTACAGAGGGTTGCAGGGAGCCTGGAGCCTATCCCAGGAGACTCGGGGCACAAGGCATGGAACACCCTGGACAGGGTGCCAACCCATCGCAGGGCACAATCACACACATACACACACACACAAACACACACACACAAATAATACTGAATCACCTGTACTGAATCACCTGTACTTAATCACCTAAACTTAATCATCTATTCTTAATCAGCTATACTTAATCATCTATACTGAATCACCTATACCTAATCACCTATAATTAAACACCTATACTGAATCATCTATACTTAATCATTTATACTTAATCACCTATATTGAAATACCTGTACTTAATCACCTATACTGAATCATCTATACTTAATCATCTATACTTAATCACCTATATTTAATAATCTATACTGAATCACCTGTACTTAATCACCTATACTGAATCACTTATAGTGAATCACCTGTACTTAATCACCTGTACTTAATCACCTATACTGAATCACCTATACTGAATCAACTGTACTTAATCATATATACTGAATCATCTATACTTAATCACCTATACTTAATCATCTATAATCACCTATAATTAATTACCTATACTTAATCATCTATACTTAATCACCTATAATGAATCATCTATACTTAATCACCTATACTGAATCATCTATACTTAATCACCTATACTTAATCATCTATAATCACCTATAATTAATCACCTATACTGAATCATCTATACTTAATCACCTATACTTAATCATCTATAATCACCTATAATTAATTACCTATACTTAATCATCTATACTTAATCACCTATACTTAATCACCTTTCCTGAATCATCTGTACTGAATCACCTATTCTGAATCACCTTAATGTAATGATAGTCAGTATATACCCCCACTTAAGTGTTGACATTTTTTTTTTTTATCTGGTATTGAATTTTATTGGCTACTCCAGGCCACGCTTCCGTCACCTTTTTAATCGCACCAGTCACAAATTGGTCATATTCTTGGCCCAGACGCTGAAAGCCGATGCTGTTTTTGTTAGATACCTCACTCTGTCTGGGTTACCGCAAGCCCGACGAGCACACAGAGCCAGACTTCCATTAGTTCCTGCTGAAGACGAGATTAGCAACTTGGTGCAGCACATATTGAGTTTTGTTCTGGCATGACATCAATCAGGGTGCTGCAATACGCATTTGTCAGATGGTATACTGATCAAGTTTGCACAAAGCAGCGATGGACAAAATTCCCCTGTGGGGATCTCATGGCGCCGGTTATCTCATGGTTTTTAACTGGTTCTGGACATTGCATGAATGAGTAGGTTACGCAGTACGTGTCATAACACTGCTTACAGGAATCCAAGCTTATCAGTAAAATGAATGTTTTTGGTCTTGTAAAAATGATCTAGATCTAGACAGCTGGCTTAAACTATTTCATGAAAGACAAAACAGACAATTTAACGAGAGCAAAGGCAGGTTCAAAATATCTCCAAATGTGATGGCACAAAACATCCAATTTGCAGCAGAAAGGAAAAAATATATACATTAGATGGTATTTAACCTCATGATTAATTTCATTTATGGTTTCCAAACCACAAGTTTTCTGAAAGTTCTTTCTGGAACAGTTTTTGCACCAAATGAATTTCTTCAGCCTCTTGATATGATCATACATTCAGTAGAACAAGCCCAAGATAAGCTGTGTTTCTCTCTCACCACTGATTAAGTAACTAATCCCTCGCACACTTTCCCTGAAGCTCCAGGGATAACGCAGCAATCACAAGAGCTAAATAATGTTCTGATGCTTAATATAAAGTACCTCCTGGGTATGCTGGCAAGAGACCAAGAAACCTGTTGTAAAGCAGGAAGTCCATAAGTACACTTTTAATACAAAAAGAGTCGTAAGGGTTCTGTGGACAGTTAAGGATTCATTGTTTCATAAAGATGCACTACTTGAAATGTTTTATAAATAAGAGAGGTTCTTTGAATAATTAAAGGTTCGTTAGTTCTTTTGGAACCCTTTCTGACAGAGAAACACCCTGTTGTAGAAAAGTACCTGCAAAAATTAAGCATTACCTGAGAAGGACAAACCAAAGAACCATTTAGACTTCCATCCATCCAACCATTTTCCATAGTGCTTATCCTACACAGGGTCGCAGGGAAGCCTGAAGCCCATCCCAGGGAACTCGGGGCACAGGGTGGGGGATACCCTGGACGCGGGGCCAATCCATCGCAGGGCATAATCACATACACATACGCACACCTATTCACACACTATTGACAATTTGGATAATTTGGAAACGCATGTCTTTGTACTGGGTGTGGAAGCTGCAGTACCTGAAGGAGACCCCTGAAGCACAGGAAGAACGTGCAAGCTCCACACACACAGGACAGAGGCAGGATTCCCAAACCCTTGAGGTGCGAGGCAAGCAGGCTTGCCACTAAGCCACCATGTCTGCTGCATGTAGACTTCTTTGACCTTTTTTTAATAATTGTAGGAATATACTCTATCCTAGCATTCTACACAGAACCTGGAAGAATTATGCCAAAGACATAATATTAAATTTCACTGGCCTGCAGGTCCCATTCATTAGTTGTTGTTGTTGTTTACATAAATAAAGCTTAATATTCTGCAGTACATATAAGATTTTAGTGATTGATGCTCATTGAAAAATAAAATATATTCTGAACCCCTGAAGGTTCTTCTGTATACAGAGTCCTACAGCAGTGTTTTCATATCAATAAGAGTTCCAGGTAGAATTCTTTAAGCAAGCTAAGAATTTGTACCTATCACTTAAAACCTTTTTCCTGAATCTTTACAAAACATCCCTACCAGATTTCAAATCCAAATCTTAAGAACAGGCAATGGCAAGGCATCTATATGGAGCTTTTTCGTTCAAATGAGAGATTTTTAAAGATCGCACCAAGATTGCTAATATTATTCAGAAGTAATTGTTACATGATTCAATTATTTGTTTGAACAGTAGCTCAAAACCACACTGACCCGGAAAATAAAATTCCATACAACCCCTGCAAGCCTGTTCCTCTCTCTTGCCCCTTTTCCCCCTTCTTTCCACTCTTGCCTAACCAAGCATGTTGGACAGATGGGTGACAAATTAAAGGAAAAAATAGTGGCTTTGTTATGCATGGTTTGTTTCCACTAGTCCCCTTAGAGTGACGCGTCAAAGCAAATCAGTACACAGTTCTTTTGTCTCATCATCTTTATCCTGTGATGAAACATTTCTGACCTGATGGGATTGGTGTCTTCTAGGATGACTCCACCCCCAAGCACAGGGCATGAGGGCAGGAGGGGTCACTGAATGGTTTAATGAGTAAGAAAAAGATTAAAATCATATGCTATGGCCTTCGTTCTTACCAGATCTCAACTTTATTGTACTGCTATGGGTGATTTTGGCATGACTTAATAGTAGACAGCCCTTTCCACCAAACACCAATTAAAGGAATATCTTTTGGATGTATTTGCTATTCCTCCCTCCAGAGACTTGTAGAATCTCTGCCAAACAATACATTTAAACTGTTTTGGTGGCTCATGGTGCTTCGACACCTCACAAAGACACTTTGTGTTGGTTTTTCTTTAATTTACCACCCATCTATCTCAGCAATATGGACACGCAGAGCAGTAAGGCAGAAGAGTTATCTCTGAAACAGAGTCATATAGACACAGATCTTTGTCGACATCTGTTTCTCCATGGAAGTCTATCTGATTAAACTACCACGTTCAGTCTGCTGTGACTCATTCTCCCATTAGACCATGCTGCTTATCATTCTAGCGTGGTTATGCGTGCCTCTGCGGATCACTGTGCTCTAGCTACTCATCGATACTGCAATCAATGTGAGTAAACGGCAGAGCTTTGCATATGGTTTCTGTGTTCTCTCACTGTCACATATCACACTTTGCACTGTTTATCAGTTCAATAGTGTTTATGATTTGCTTCAACATTCAACTTGATAGTAGTCTCCTTCAGCAGGTAGTATGTGTGTGTTTATAATTCTACATTTTGTTTAAATAAGATCATTCACACTTCAGAACAATGCAGAAATCATAATTCACTGCCTGTTTCTGTAGAACACAAAAGAACCCATTTAAAACTGTGAACTGAAGAAGTAAAATGATACTAATCTAACAGCACGAGGTGCTCCATACAATCCACCAGCACCTCCTCCATCCTGCCTTTTAAATGCTGCCTTTTAAGTGGTGAACTGATGTCAATTTTAAGCCCAACATATAGCCTAATATTCAGCTTTTAAACATAACATAGTAACATCTGGAAGATCTTTAGTTAACAAGAGTTTCTACACTTTTAGGGAAAAAAAGGTTCCATCTACTTCCTCAAAGGGTTCTTTGGTTTGTCTTTAGGAAGGCTGTGTGTAGAAATGTACAACAGAGGGGTATGCTTTCTACGCAGATCCCCTTTAGATACGTAGAAGCATTAATCATGCAGTATAACATATAATATGCTGTATTTTTTTTATCTCATAGGAATGAAAGAAGAAATTCGATTTCCTAATGGACTAATGTTGAATTAACACCATCAGTGTTTTAGTCCGTGATAAACACTATCATTTCATGTATGGCTTAGGCTTCACATTTGATGTTCGCTACATAGAGGCTAATGTCAACAGTGGGCTTCATTAATCACTGTCACGCTGCAAAGGTTATTATTGTCTCGTTCTGCTATCTCATCTGCTATCTTTGTCTGTATCTGTACAAATGATCTACATATCGATGAACAGTAAACCATGAACGGTGGCTTCTTTGGAATTAAACATTGTACAGCTTGTGAGGGAAATCATTTGCCCTAATAATTTACTTAACATAAATGTCGGTCCAAGCAGATTGCAGGTGTACATGCATCACTGAGGAGTTTTGTTTTGTTAGGAATTTCTTTACATATACTACAGTCTCTTTGTTTTGTTTTGTTTTTTGTTTAATCTTTATTTAACCAGGGTAGTCACACTGAGAGAGAAAAAAAAAACAAGCCCTGGCCAAGAAGGTGGCACAGTAGTTACCACAAACTGCATTAAGATACAGGACATAACAAATAACACTTAGAACAAAGCAATTCCTTTAAACATAAATAGCTTAGGGCATACTGTGGCTTAGTGGTTAGCACATTCTCCTCACACCTCCAGGGTCGGGGGTTCGATTCCTGCCGCTGCCCTGTGTGAGCAGAGTTTGCATTTTCTCCCCGTGCTGCGGGGGTTTTCCTCCGGGTACTCCGGTTTCCTCACCCAGTCCAAAGACGTGCATGGTAGGCTGATTGGCATGTCCAAAGTGTCCGTAGTGTATGAATGGGGGGAGTGAATGTTTATGTGATGGTGCCCTGCGATGGACTGGCACCCCGTCCAGGTTCCCCGTGACCCTGTAGGATAAGCGGTATAGAAAATGGATGGATGGATGGATAAATAGCTCTGATAATGATTCGTTCATGATTAGTTTTAGATGTTTGTGTAAGTCGCTCCATGATGATGAGGCGCTATGAGTAAACGCTGTCTTACTGAAATCAGATCTCACCGATTACACAGTGACTGTAAGAACGCAACTATGTCATGCTTTTTGGCTGCAGCAGTACAGATAGACAGGGAGGAAGTTACACCAGGAATTTCCTTATAAAGGTGACAAAAAAAAATCCTCCAGTGTATGTCTTGACTTTTAACGTTTTTCAAATATTCCAGCACAGTGGTGTGTTTCGAGAGGATAGGTTTCTGTTTATCAATGTTGGCAGTAATGTTGATGTTTACAAGGATGCTGTACTTCGGAAATACCTCATGTTTACTTTGTTTGCCAGTTTATTTGAACATATCAGTGCGTTTCGGTAAAAAGTAAAGCTTGGAGAACATAGAGCGCGCGCTACTGGTGAATTCTGCACGCAGAGGAAGGTTCATCTAACTAAATGATGAGCAATACATATATCCGGAACACAGCACCGCTACTGCTACCAGCGACATAAGTGTTTCAGCACCCGCACAAAGAACAGCTCCTCCGCATCAACACCGGACATCTCGCGGTATAACGGACTCACCTGTGATGGAGCAAAGATGAGCGGAAACGAGCACGAGGAGCTGCAGGCGGCCCGATTCCGACCTCACATCTCCGAGCCGCCGCATCGCGATTAAAAAACCGACCAGAGGTTCACCTTCCGAGAGCGGCTCGCCGCCAGTTTATATTACCGCGCCCGTCCACATCTTCGCGTCTCGCGACGGACCGGCCGCTCGCGCATGACGTCAGGTGGAAGGAGGGGCGGGCGGGGGAGCGATTCCGAGAAAGATCCTCCTCTAAGGCGCTGGGATTGGATCCCGCGCGCTTTCCTGTGCAGTTCATTGGAGAAGGCGGCTGTCAGTCAAAGTCGACACGCGGAATTAGAGGAAATTAGCGTGGGTTTGTTGTCGCGGTTGAGATTCAAGCTTTCTGCTTTTTTTTTTTTTTTTTTAAAGAAGTCGTAAAAATATTTTTTGTTATTGTTTTAGTTAAAGAGTTTTCTTTATTTTTTCACTAATTTATATTTTAACAATCTTTTTCTCGTAAGATTATAGGCTACATGTAACAAGTGAACAGAGCTCCTCGTCTACATATTGAGGTGCAGTGTTTACAGAGTTCGTAGTAGTCATGTCTTTACTTTTATTAATATACATCAGATGATGGTTGCATCGTAGTAGGTAAATTCATTGTATAAAGGAGATAAATGCTACCCCCTACAGCACAACATGAGTAAAATGTTATTTTTCGATTAAAAAAAAAAGATCACTGGAGTCGCTGTGTCTAATGCTGATCATTAGGCTTTACTACATTTACACAAGTAGAAAAGAAAAAGGATCCATCAATGGTTTGATTCTTTAACTGTGTCTCAAAGCAGTATCTACATAGCATATTCATTACTTAACAAATCAACAGTGTACTGCACATAAGATAAAACTATTCAAATTGCTTATACAGGGTGTCCCAAAAGTCTCCATACATAGGAGAAAACCTGTCTCCATACTTAGGAGAAAACCTGTAAAAGTCTTACTTTTCCAGCCTTTTGTTGCCCCCGTCCCAACTTTTTTGGGACGTGCTGCAGCCATCAAATTCAAAATTACCTTATTTTGTTCTTAAAGTGTGTACATTTCCTCAGTTTAAACATCCGATATGTTTTCTGTATTCTATTGTGAATAACATATGGGTTAACGAGATTTGCAAATCATTGCATTCTGTTTTTATTAAACAGCGTCCCAACATTTTTGGAATTGGTGTTGTATTTTTTTTTTAATGTAGAAACATTTAATTTCATTATTTTGAAGGCATCTTTACTCTACAGCATTTCTCTGCATGTGCCTAAAACTTTTGCTCAGTACTGTATATTTCATATTAACTAATGTAAAGTATTGATTCACGGGAGCAAGAGATACAGTGCCGATACTTGCCAAGCGGTGCTGCCGGTGTTGTGAGCATCACTCCGGGTACCCGGGCAGATTTGGGGGCCTAGGCAAAATATAGTTGTGGTGACCTATTTGGGTGTTTTAACAGCAATATTTACATTTTCAGCATACATTATTTAGCATTAAATAATTAAAAAATAGATATAATTAGCATTTTTAGGGGGCCCTTGGCTTCTGGCCTACCTTTGTCTAGTGCTAACTGCTAACACTACTCAAAACATGCTAACCCTAGCTAACTATTACCAATAATTCATCTTGCAAATAATAAGGTTAAATAAAACTGACATTGGACAACAATATGTGGGTTTGTTCGTCTTTAATTGACCTTAATTCATTCATCATTATCTCCATAACTTTCTGCTGTCCTGTTTCCTCTGTTCTTCCCCTTCTTGTTTTTTCTTGTACCTCTGGCTGCTAGATAGGTATGTCCTCTTCATTTTCAGGAATTAAATCATGTGCGACTCAAGTGTGAACGAGTGGCGCAGGAGCATAAACGAGTCTTCAAATGAGATATCTCCACGCAAAGGGGGTTGCTGAGATCTTGATGCGCACTATATTAAGATGAAAATTTCTGCTCATTTACAGTAAATGATCAGCCCTTGGGGGCCCTCTCAGTATTCAGGGCCCCAGGCAATTGCCTGCCTTGCCAGCCCTGTAGCTATGCCTCTGAATACAAAGATCTGATTGTATCCTACATCTGGACCTTACACAACTAAAAGTAATATTAAATAGTCGTTATAGCCTATAATATTACTACACAGTTGAATGATGGTAGTTGTTTGCATCTAGTTTCTTCAGACAAAATATATGTAAGATGGCAAGGAAGACTTTACTGTCATTAGACATATGTGTACATTTATTCATCTTTAGTAACTGCTTTATCCTGATCAGGGCTGCAATGGATCCAGATCCTTCCCACTGGGTATGAGGTGGGAATACTGTACATGCTTAATGGGATGCCAGTGCATCACAGTGCACCATGCACACACATACACACACTCATTCACAGGGGCAATTAAGAGTAGAAAATGCATCTACCGCCCTGTTTTCGGAATGTATGAGAAACACCAGAGAACCTGCACAAAGCCCCCCATGGATGTGAGACTATGTAAAAGTCCATACAGAGAATAACCAGAGCTCAGGGTTGAAACTCAGACCCTGAAGCTGGTGCAACACAGTGCCAACCTACACAATATAGTACAATGAAAGCCTGAAGCAATTAATATTCAAAAAGCCAGAGGCAAATTTGCATTGCTGGAACTTAAATTCTATATCCCAGAACCTTCGCTACTAAGCAAGCATTGCCTATTTTCAGCATGTGAAGGTTTTGATCCATTTGCCCGTGTGTTAAGGTGCCAGTACTCTATGATAATAATGTTGCTCATATACAGTAGCCTATGCTTGTTTTAATTTGACTTAGCTAGAAAGAAATCTGCTTTACTCAGTTGGACCAATGGATCCAAAATGAGAATATTGGAAGACTAGCAAGACCATTTAAGGGACAAACTGGGAAATGCTGGCATTATTGCTGGTTTAGCTTGTGAGGAAACAAGGTCATGCTGAGATACCAGCTTGGCCAGCATGAACATACTGGTAGACTATGATCATGACCATTCTGGTCTTTTGGCTGAGACAGCTGGGATCATGCTAGAAATATCGAGATGAAAACTGGATGGAGTGGTGAAGAACAGATATTTCTAGGTGCTGTATCATGTGAAATCATTAAATGACAAGACAAGGCATTCATATAACAGTACATACATTTTAATGATATCTAAACAAAGAAGCAACATTGATTTTCCCTTAGTATAACAGCTGTGAACAGCTGTAAACATTATGCGTGTGATCCATTGTGAATCTATGAAACGTTAAGGTGACATTTATTTGACATGCATTAATTTGTATGAAGCCAGAAGGTTAAACTACATAAAATACATTTTATGCCTATTTCATGTGCATAGTTCTAAAATATTTGGCTTATTGTGTACATGTACATAACATTTTATTATTTGCCAGGCTCTTTTATCATCGCTTAAAAAATAAACAATGCATTAATTTATTGTATAAGTGTAAAAAAAAAAAAAAGGGAAATATTTTTGTCACTTTTTAATTCTTTGATTTGCACATATTACTTGTGTTACCTTTTAATATTTTTGTATGATTTTTGGCATGATGTAAATTTGAACTACAATTCGATGATTTCATTACTTAACTAGCTTTAGGTTATTAATACAGCTTGTTAACCTTGAATAAAGCTGCAGTGACATGTACAGTGTTTAATGTAGGCTGGAAAATGAGTTAGAAGTACAACAGAAGAAACTTAATGAGGTGTTTTAGCAGTGCAGCTGTCACGGTGAGTTACGGTTTTTCATGCATTTCATGCTCAGTGTAGCAAACAAGTATGTAGAGAAACCTAAAGAAAGTCTCATACTGCACTGTAATAGAAAACAAATGCATAGAAGAAACAACATACTGAATATGATAGAAAAGAATTTAAATGTCACAACAGACAGTACTTAAGCACCATTTGTGGCCATATTGCGCTGAAACCTACGTATTATTAATCATTATTGATTTTGTTGTAGGTTATTTTGCTACATTGTCTTACTACACAACCTTTATCCAGTGACTGTAAATGATATCGTTTTCCATTTACAGGTTCCAGTCTTGTCCATGGACCTCATCACTCTTGTCAAAGCAAGACATTAAATTAAAATTCCCCACAGTGTTCAGAACTGATTATACATGTGGTCGAGGCATAAGCATGTGTTGCCCTCTACACCTACATCATCTGTACTAATGTCACAACACATCTGGAATCCCAAAAGTCCCAATGTCTGGTTAGATTCAGGATGAGAAATGGAGAGCATAGGTGCCAAATGTCAATGGCTGTCTTGGCCTCTCTCAAGCGCTAGGGATCCACGTGCTGCTGAGTTTGGATGGACCTGTTGAGATTCATTCCTGCAGTAATGGCGCTTTGTCAGAATGGCATTTTCTTCCAAAAATGTTATATAAACATCTCCTTGCATAAGGCTTCATAATATCAATGATTGCACCCTTTATTAAAACCTGTTTGAATTAGCTGTTAATATAAACCTGTGATTTGCCTTGCAACTAAAATACTGTCAGAGCTGCTATTGTTGAAAATATTTTTTATTTAAGCAAATGTTTGTATGGTAATCACCAACATGAGGAACTGCTGTCTATTTTGCAAGTTTAAAATATTTATTGTTTTGGCCAGAAAAAGAATCAAAAGCTATTTTGAGATCATTTGGATAGCAAAACTGACAAACAATTAATAATAATCCTAAGATATGACCACAAAATTCTAGTTATATCAGCAGTATCACATTTTCATGATATTACTGCTGAGAACACTGACACATAAGATATTAGTCTCACATTAGACCTCGTTTATCAAGCAGGATATGAACAGATTTATGTGTAAATACTTCATGAGAGTTGACATTAAAAAATGGTATTCATGAAAATCCCATTAATTCATCTTCAGCTTTCATATTCTACTCGTACTCCTGAGTGTGTAAACTAACGAATGTAAACCTCAACTGGTCTGTATGTGTGTGTGTGTGTGTGTGTGTGCATATATATACAGTATCTCACAAAAGTGAGTACACCCCTCACATTTTTGTAAATATTTGATTATATCTTTTCATGTGACAACACTGAAGAAATGACAGTTTGCTACAATGTAAAGTAGTGAGTGTACAGCTTGTGTAACAGTGTAAATTTGCTGTCCCCTCAAAATAACTCAACACACAGCCATTAATGTCTAAACCGCTGGCAACAAAGTGAGTACACCCCTAAGTGAAAATGTCCAAACTGGGCCCAATTAGCCATTTTCCTTCCCCGGTGTCATGTGACTTGTTAGTGTTACAAGGTCTCAGGTGTGAATTGGGAGCAGGTGGGTTAAATTTGGTGTCATAGCTCTCACACTCCCTCATACTGGTCATTGGAAGTTCAACATGGCACCTCATGGCAAAGAACTCTCTGAGGATCTGAAAAAAAGAATTGTTGCTCTACATAAAGATGGCCTACGCTATAAGAAGATTGCCAAGACCCTGACACTGAGCTGCAGCACAGTGGCCAAGACCATACAGCGGTTTAACAGGACAGGTTCCACTCAGAACAGGCCTCGCCTGAAGTTGAAGTTGAGTTGAGTGCACGTTCTCAGCGTCATATCCAGAGGTTGTCTTTGGGAAATAGACATATGAGTGCTGCCAGCATTGCTGCAGAGGTTGAAGGGGTGGGGGGTCAGCCTGTCAGTGCTCAGACCATACGCCGCACACTGAATCAAATTGCTCTGCATGGCTGTCGTCCCAGAAGGAAGCCTCTTCTAAAAATTATGCACAAGAAAGCCCGCAAACAGTTTGCTGAAGACAAGCAGACTAAGGACATGGATTACTGGAACCATGTCCTGTGGTCTGATGAGACCGAGATAAACTTATTTGGTTCAGATGGTGTCAAGCGTGTGTGGCAGCAACCAAGTGAGGAATACAAAGACAAGTGTGTCTTGCCTACAGTCAAGCATGGTGGTGGGAGTGTCATGGTCTGGGGTTGCAGGCGGCATGCAGTGCCGCCGGCACTGGGGAGCTACAGTTCATTGAGGGAACCATGAATGCCAACATGTACTGTGACATACTGATGCAGAGCATGATCCCCTCCCTTTGGAGACTGGGCCGTATTCCAGCATGATAACGACCCCAAACACACCTCCAAGACGACCATTGCCTTGCTAAAGAAGCTGAGGGTGAAGGTGATGGACTAAACCCTATTGAGCATCTGTGGGGCATCCTCAAATGGAAGGTGGAGGAGAACAAGGTCTCTAACATCCACCAGCTCTGTGACATCATCATGGAAGAGTGGAAGAGGACTCCAGTGGCAACCTGTGAAGCTCTGGTGAACTCCATGCCCAAGAAGGTTAAGGTAGTGCTGGAAAATAATGGTGGCCACACAACATATTGACACTTTGGGCCCAATTTGGATATTTTCACTTAGGGGTGTACTCACTTTTGTTGCCAGTGGTTTAGACATTAATGGCTGTGTGTTGAGTTATTTTGAGCGGACAGCAAATTTACACTGTTACACAAGCTGTACACTCACTACTTTACATTGTAGCAAAGTGTCATTTCTTCAGTGTTGTCACATGAAAAGATATAATCAAATATTTACAAAAATGTGAGGGGTTTACTCACTTTTGTGAGATACTGTATATATATCTGCTAATCATATTGCTAGGTTGCAAAACTAGGTTCAAACTCAGCCGCTAGACTTCTTACACATACCAAACGCTCAGCCTACATTACTCCAATCCTGAACTGCATTGGTTACCGGTTTCGTTTTGCATTAATTATTAAATAATCCTGATCACATTTAAATCACTTCATGGTTTGGCATCTTTCTATTTAAGTGAACTGCTTCTCCTCTACAACCCGACCCGCTCTCTCAGGTCCTCTACGCTTGGACTCCTCGCTGTCCTTAGATCTCGTCTCTCTACTATGGGGGGCAGGTCTTTCAGTGTAGCTGCACCCAAAATTTGGAATTCACTCCTTCTGACTCTTTTCACAGCATCACATCCAACTCCGAGTTCAAATCCCAACTTAAAACATGTCTGTTTTCTCAATTTTCTGTCCTAATCTGTTCTTATGCATTTGTTAAGATTTGCACATCACTGGAATTTGGGTTGTAAGTGTAAAGTGTAATTTCCTCACACAGTACAGACATTATCCCAGTGAATGCAGTGTGCAATCAGATATTGGCTGTCAAAATGTACGTGATGCTCCTGAACCACACAGTCACAATGGAATTTTCTAATTTGATTGTCTCCATTTTGACTTTTGGGGTAAGCTGATTTCAAAATTCTATTTTTTTTTTTCTTGTAATCACAAAACATAAACATATTTTAGTTAGGGAAAGCTAGTAGTTTTCAGAACTAGAGGAGATAAATAGATGTGCGAACTGTAAAATGTATTTAGGAACACGTGTGCGAATACAAAGTATTACAAAATTCAGCCCAAGCAGCCTTGATTTTTTTGTTTTCAACAAAAAGGTTAATGACACAACAATAATGGCACAGTCACTGCGTTGAATCCATGTCGTCCGTTGAAAAAAAAATCACATGATCAGCGCAAAGGGCACACTAGCAATTTTTCCACAAAAATGCCGAGTGAACACGCAGTGAGCTAAACTAGATCGCTAAAGTTAGCTAGCAACATACGCAAAGTATGAAGCCTATTATGCAGTATTCCACATGACAGTGCGACTGAAGTTTCGACTGAAACAGTTGACGCAGAAGGTGATGAAATAACATTAAATGAAGCCCTGGGTGGCGATACAAGTCATCCTCCATCGCCGGTATGAAATACAAGTTTAACCCACAGAGGCAGAGAATATTTGAGGACAACTTAACATACTGCAAGTCCTGCAAAGGGAAGAAGCAAGCAGGCAACTAGATCTTTGTTACTGAAATGTCAACAAGTTGACAATATAAACGGTTTTCCTAGGCCACCACACGTAGGCTATACAGTGCCTTCCACAATATTGGCACCCTTTGTAGATATAAACAAAGAAGGCTATGAATAATTGTCATTGTTGTTTAACCTTTTGAAATTTTGTTTAAAAAATTCACAAAATTTGCAATATAATACAATTTTGATATAAATATTTTACCTCATATTTATACTCCTGTGAAACAGGAAGTCATGGTTAAACAATTTCCTGTTCCTAGTCACCCATGTGTACGAAAAGAAATGTAAAATATCAACGTTAATATACTTCAAATACATTTTTCTCATATGAATTCATAGGGCTGCCAATAATTAGTGTACACCTATATTTAACAAAGATTTTATATATATATATATATATATATATATATATATATATATATATATATATATATATATATATAAACCTGTGTTTTGTTTGCAATTGTTTGATATCCATGAGAGCAGAGTATTTTTGTTCAAAAGTTTAAACAATAAAGACAAATTTCCCCAGCCCTCTTTGCTCATATTTACCAAGGGTGTCAATATTAGTGGAAGGCACTGTATGTCTGACTAGAACTGTGGATAAATGTTCATGCTTTGAAAGCTACCAAAACAAAAATTAACGAAACAGTAAAAGTTGTGAACCATTTTAGTTTAATATAAAAATAACTACTATGTTGTACATTGTAAGAATGCTGGCGGCTCATTGTTGGAACAGAGGAACATGTGGTGTAAAAACAGAAATTGTTAGATACTTGTGCATAACATCGACCAAACATAAAGCAGAAAAATATAGAGAGGGGTTTAAAATCCTAAAGTCCGGCTGCACTGTGTGCTTCTCCAAGCACAGTAAACAGTTTGACTTTGGTAGCTTCCACTCGCTCAGGAGGGAGTTTCCGGAGAGAGTCCGCTACAGCCTGGGCAAAAGTGAAAAACTCGTCGCTGCTCCGGCGGGATTCAGTGATGGCGCTCAGCTGGGACACCAGAGCCGTACAGTTCACCATTTCCTGACGTAAAGTTGCTATTTTGTCCACAATGTCCTCCCCTTTGGAGACTCGCTTCCTCTTCTTGACTGGCTGGCTCACTGACGACACTTCCGTGCACGCGGAGTCGTCGTCGCTACACGTCGCGTGCGGAACTGTACTCCGCCTCCACTCTCCCACCTCACTTTTAGAGACCATGTCGTTCTTCGTGTCTCGGTGTTTAATAAACCCGTTGAGCCATGACAACCTCATACAGTACTCGGGTTCTTTGTCTTCATCCGGCCCGGAGTCCCCATTTCTGGTCTTGAACTTTTTTTTCAGACGCACAAATTTATCTCGAATTGCTTTCCATTTCTTCATGCACACCTCCGGATCTTCGCCCAGTGTTTTGCCTATTTCCATCCAGGACTTCATCATCACGTCACTGTGTTTGTAATGTTTTGAAGAAGGGTCGTACAGGTGCTTATAACGTCGCACTTCTTCTGCCAACTGATCTTCAAACTGCCCCATTCCGCTTTTATGCTGGGTTTGTTTTTGTTTTTGTTTTTTTAGTCTGGTTTAGCTCGAGAGTTTCTTGGGTCTCATCTCAACATTTCCGGATACGCTAACGGATGTGCTTAACCGCTCAACCAATCAGCGCGTACTGACGCGCAGCTCCGCACACGCGCGCGATACGCACTGGAGCTTTTTGGCGGTCTGCGCGTCGCTTCTTCTATGGCGTTCAGAGTCACTGCGTGCTGTACGTGCGTACATACGCGTTAACTAGGCGACTGTGTGGAAAGCCAAAAGGGGCGTGAATCGCCTAAAATACGTCTTCTGCTCTTTTATACGCACGTGTGGGAAAAACACGTTTGACATGTCATCTCCGTCATGAACTGAAACTAGCCCTACAAGTGGACATTGGAAAAGGGAAACACATTTCTTCTTCTTTTTTTTTCTCAGCATTTTCATGCGAAACAAGGTCACTGTACTTTGTTCATTTGTTTCCGATGAAAACGCTGAGGAAAAAAGAAGAAAAAATGTGTTTCCCTTTTCCAATGTCTAATTGTTGAGCTAGTTTAAGGTTGAACTGTTGTACACGAATTCCTGGCGTACGGACATTATCCACTCTATAATTTCCCTTTCCCTCTCCTAATCCATGCAATATATCTTATCAAAGAAATGGTTCTGTACACCACAGATCCACTGTCTACACTTACACTTTGCATTTGTTTGCATAAATGTACTATATTTCATTTATCAATTATTATCTATAACAACCTATTCTTGGCCATGGAGCATTTTGAAATTTGTCCTCCCTGTTGAAATTAAAAAAAAGAAAGAAAGAAAGAAACCATCTCAGAAATTCTAATGGTTTCCACTATAAATACTATTACAAACTATCAGCAAACCATTAAAACCATTACCATTATTGGTCCTCAGACACTGGATATAACAAATCACCAATTGAAGGCAACAAATTACCAGTAGAGACCCACAGGGACCATTACAGTTTCCATTAAAACCAATACAATTCACATTACAAATTCTATGAGGCTTTCTTTTTTTTTTTCTTTTTTCTTTTAACAGGGTTGTCTGCTGCTCCTCAATCAAATATGGAGAAAAGTGGTTACTGCTACAGTAGAAATGTTTGTGATCCCAATTTTGACCACTAGGAGTAATAATACACTACAGTATATGGCCAAAAGTTGGTGGACACCTGATCATCACACCTATGTGTGCTGTTTGACCATTCCATTCCAGATTTATCCCCCCTGTTGTTGTTCTTAATAACCTTCACTCCTCTGGGAAGGCTTTCTACTAGCATTTGGAATGTGGCTGTTGGAATTTTTGCCCATTCAGCCACAAGAGCAATGGAACAGTCAGTGTTCCAGTTCATCCTGAAGGTGTTCAGTGAGGTTGAGTTCAGCAATCTGTGCAGGCCACTTTAGTTCCTCCACACCAACCTTGGCAAGCCGTCTCTATGGATCTCACTTTGGACATTGTCATGCTGGAAAATGTTTGGGCCCAGCATACAAAGATATTCTAGACAAGTCTAGATCTTTGTGGTTACAGTTTGGGGATGGCCCACATATGGGTATGATGGTCAGATGTCCACATATTTTTGGCCATATAGTATAACTCTATGGAAGCTAATCGGGGCAGTGAGCTCGCTGACTGTGCAACATTTAGAAATGCAAGCAAATCAATAGAATATTGGCTTAAATCTATCAAATAGTAACAAATTTTATATTATTGGCCAGTCAAAATAGGTCTTTATTATTTCAACGAAGTTTAAAATGCATGGAGTTGTGAAAGAGGACGTTATGAAGACTAACATTTGTTGATCTACTGATATAAGTGGTGGGGCTGAGTTGCTGCAGGAACACTGACTGTTCCATTGCCACTAGTAATACATTACATTTGTTTTACACTTACTGGACATAAGCTATTATTTCATTGTTTTGTTTAACTTTTTTATTGAATTGGATTTTTTTTTTTTTTATTGTTTTAGGTACATGGTGTGCATTCTTAGAAAATTCTCACTCTAGTTGAAACCCTTAATGGTTCTACATGTACAAGAGTGTGTTTCACTATCAGAAAGGCTACAATGTAGACCCTTATAGGGGGCTTAGAACTCCTAAGGAGGCATGAAGACCTCAGTAAACACTCAAGAGAAGAGGAATTCTACAGTTTCTCAGCTGTCCACTAGGGAGCAGCAAAAGACTAACACAAATGTAACACAAGGGCCATTTTAATTGATACTTTAATTTTGTTTGAAATCTTGCAACAAGATTTCACCATGATGCTTGATGGGTATTCTATGAAACCAAAAGCACCTTGGTCTAATACGTAACTCAAATTTATTATGTTATCCACATGTAAATAAGATCTCTAAGACTATGTTCTAGATAGAACATAGGTAACATAAAGATTACATATATGTATGCTAACCAGGCTTGGGGAGTAACGGAATACATGTAACGCGTTACGTATTCAGGATACAAAAAACTGCTAACTGTAATCCGTTTCATTTACGTCAAAAAATCTATCATATTACTGGTATATTTCGTAAAAAATGGGTATACAATCAAGATTACTTTTTTTTTTCATTTAAAACCAAAGAAATTAATCTTTTGACGTAGCACAATATAGCAGCTGCTTGATTATAGTTTTAGTCTTTTATTACCTCAGAAAAGTTTGTTTGGTAAAATTGCTTTGTTGGCGCCCCCTAGTGCTGATGTAAATACGCGGCAGTGTGTTCAAGACTGTATTAAGTGCAACACGACAATCATCGGCGTTATTTATTTATTTATTTATTTATTAAATACAATTAAAAAGTCGTCACCATTGGTGTGTTTGTGTGGCTGTGAAGTGTGTGTGTGTGTGTGTGTGTGTGTGTGTGTCAGTGATTCTGATTTATTTATTTTTTTACGGCATTATGTTACGATGTAATGATTATGTAACGATAATGATCATGGAATAATTGCTGCTGACGTATCACCGGAAATAGCAATCAAGATTGTAAATTAAGATGCAAAATGAAGCGACAAAAACCATCAGGAGCTCAATTTCGAAAAAAGAAGAAGAGTTAAAGCGTGAAAAAAGCAGAAGTAAGCTTATTACAGTTTCTATATCATTTGTCATTTATGTGGCTGTGATTGCCATTAACCATGATATTACTGGTCAAATCTCACATGACGTCATTATTAATGATTTTGCAGCAAGGAAGGGCAGGAAGGTAAAATTCTAAAAGCACACATTACCTGAAACGAATGCATTTATAGCACAGTGTTTAAATTACAGTATATACAGCATTGTTAATTTTGCATTGTTATTTATGTTTAGTATTAATATTTTATTATTTTAAAAAATCTTAGTACTTGCTTTGTATTGAGCATATAATAAGGTAAATTTGTGTTTATATTATTTTTTGTGGTTATGCCTATTCACAATGACTATTTATTAAAACATATATATATTATTATTATTGAAGTATATAAAATATTATTGAGTATCGGAAATTAATGTTGTATAAATTTCGTTGTGGGCAGGGGAAGGGTGGGGCGTTAAGGATGAACCTCACCTAGGACATCAGATGGGCTGTGTGGATGATATTTTTCTTCTACCTTTCTTTCTTTCTTCCTTTTAACAGATTACAAATCCAGATTAATAATCCACTTGTTTTGTCTGGTCAATTTACAGTTTTTGAGTACTTGTTAAATATACATACATCAATTGTAATATGTTATAAGTTTATAAGCCTCAGAAAAAAGTTATTTCATCAGTGATTGTATGCTGTGTGTAAACCCACACAAGCAATTCCAGCAATCTTTCTCTTATATATTCACATACTGTATATGTACATACTGTACATCCAACATATGTTTGCCTATTTTTTTAATTCCATCTATTAGATTTTTTCTTGACACTAAGCATTAAGAATATAATAATATATTTTATCTGCAAAGAAGAAAAACAAAAACACAATTCTTACTTATAAATACCAAAACATACCCTAAAACGAAGGGTTCAATCAACCCGGACCAGAAAATAGTGAGGAAAATGGAATATGCACACTAAGAAGACCTATATGGGCTATAAAAAAATAAATAAATAAAAACAGGAAATCCTTCCTTTCTGGAAATGTGTAGGTAGAGTTGATGAACCAGCATTAATGGGAGTTCACACAGGACATTCAATGCAGTTCAACACAGTCACTTCCTGTTACATATCCTAAGCATCTACAGATGTAGAGTGATATTTTTCATGCTTAAACACCCCATTTTGGGGACAGAGAAAAAACATAAGCCTTATACAGCCTTCTACATTTATACCTAACAAGTTTTTGGGTGGGTCTCTGTATGCAACATGGTCTGACAAATTCATACATACGCATGTCGCAATTCTTATGAAAAATACAAAGGGAGGGGCAAGGTTAGTATTCATATCTTCCACCCTTTTTCATATGAAGTTAAACAAAATCAAGCTTCATCATACTTGCAATTCTTGCAAATTTATGCACATTTATCATAAGATCAAGTTCAATATAAGTACTCTCACCAGCCACTTTATTAGGAACATCAGCACACCTAATCATTCATGCAATTATCCAATTAGCCAATCATATGACAGCAGTGCAGTGCATAAAATCATGCAGATACAGGTCAAGAGCTTCGTGTTCACATGAAACATCATAATGGGGAAAAAGGTGACCTCAGTGACTCTGACTGTAGCATGGTTGCTGGTCCCAGACAGGCTACTCTTAATATTTCAGAAACTGATGATCTCATCAAAATTTTCATGCACGGCATTATTTAGAGTCTATGAAAAACAAACACATAACCCTTGACTGAGGACTGCAGGAGGAAATGACTTCTTGCTGAAAGAGGTCAGAAGACAATGGCCAGACTGGTGCGAGCTGATAGCAAGGCTACACAAACTCAGATAACCACTCTTTACAACTGTGGTGAACAGAAAAGCATCAGCACCTCCAACCTTGAGGTGGATGTGTTACAACAGCAGAAGACCACACCAGGTCCCACACCCATCAGCCAAGAACTGCAATCTGAAACTACAGTGAGCACAGGCTCACCGAAACTGGACAGCTGAAGATTGGAAAAAACATTGTCTGGTCTGATGAATATTGATTCCTACTGTGATATGCACATAGGAGGGTCAGCAGCATGAATCCAACCAGGATACTTCAATGGCTTCCCCAGTCACAGATATGAATCCAGTACAGCATCTTTAGGGTGTTGTAGAACAGGTGATTTGCAGCATGAATGTGCAGCTGATAAATCTACAGATATTATGTGATGCAATCATGACAACACCTTGTGGTACCCGTGCCATGAAGAACTGAGAGCAAATGGGATCCAACCCATTTTGGTATGGTGTTCCTAATAAAGTGGTTGGTAAGTGAATAGCAACAATGGCAGACCATTTCATTTGAATAATTGCATGCTGCAGTGCTTTTCTTAGACCCGGTGTCACTTGAAGTCTCTGTCTATATCAGTTGTACTGGTCTTTGTTTTTGTTTTATTTATTACACCATAAGATTTTGCTCTCTCTCCCTCTTTTTCCTTCCTATTTAGCTCAGCTTTCATATTTTTATATTTTTTTATTATTGGCATTCGAATTCCATAGTTTCTTTTAAGCCACTAGATATCAGTGAAGCAGTGTTGGCAGACAACTGTATACTATATTAAATTCAAACTTGTTTGCCAGACTATCTCAGACTGATGGGCGTTTGGCAAGATCTGCATCTGGAAAGATACCAGCAGGCTTCAAACCTATTTTGGCCTCTGAGTCATAAATACATAAGGAATTAAAAGTGATGACTTTTAAATTGATGATTTTCCTGAAATTAAGCAAACAGTAAGGGTTATGGCGAAACTGCAAGGTTAGTCAGAGGAAGAGAAACTCATGTGACGTGGCTCACTTGGCAGACGCAGTAGCATGTTTTACTGGAGATCAGATGCTTTTCAGTGACTCATGTGCTGTAATAGAATCCCTGGAATGAATCTTCCAGCATTCTTCCAATAAATGGTCTGAAATCCTAAATACCTGTATCTTTCCCTGACATTACGGGCATATAAACACTCAAATCAAAGGCAGAATTTTATTTAATTTTTTTGCACCCCAAAATTCATGATTTCTACTTCCCTTTCTACTTATCCACATGCAATAATGTGAACAGAAAAGCAGCTGCGTCCTGTAGTAAAAAATCTGTAGGCTTTTATGATCCTCATTTTGTTCTATAGACAGTTAAATCAATCTGAAACTTCCAAATGTGCTACTCTATGCATGTTTAAAATCACAATCATACAGTATTTTTTTTTTTAAACTTACACACTCTACATTCAACTCATGTAACCTATAGGTGTTATTAGTGTAAATTGGCTATTTTAGGAATTTTGTGGTCAATACTGACATGAAGTCCCAGTGGATTTATCAGTAGTGTGTACTAGCATGTCAGAATTCACAATGGAACTAAGTTATTTGGAAATAAGATGTGCATGTAATAGATATAGCAGCACATACAGTAGAAAAAAGACATGAAAAGTACTTTTTAAAGTGTTTTTTTTATCTTAAAGTATGTATGTGGAATGATGGTTTTAGTCCATACACAACCAAAAGAAATGTCACTTAAAAATGTAACATTTAAATGTGCATCAGTCAAGCTTATCCAAGACTGGAGTTCTAGTGGATAAGTAGATGAAGTACAACAACATTGGAACTTCTTCTCTTTTTTTTTTTTACCTCCTTGAACCTGCCTCCCATTCCTACCCATGTACATAAATCTCATCTGCCCAAATCTACTGTGTCCAGTGAGTTCAGTTAGTTACTATTACCAAAGACCAAAACAACCAGTAATTCAGTGTTCTTATTCCCGGAACATCATTACCAGTGTTTCTTCTAGTTTTATTACATTTCTTGTTATTAAGTTTTTTTGGAAGCACTGTGTGTGTCTTTTTGCTCGCTGTAAGAGTATCTGGCTGCTCTGGGCACAATGGATTCCACCATGTTTTCCTTTCTGAACAGACTGAGATGGGAGCGGAGTGACTGGGTGTTAGGGAGTGTCTCTAAAAAAGCTGACAGGAAGCACATATAAACAAAACAAGCTTTTTTTCTCAGGGTATAAAAACACTGTTTTTATTCCATTGCTTGAACAAGCATTTTGGATCATGTTCTACATATTTTCCAGGTTATTTATGCTAAATGAACTATTCCATCTTTAACACATTTTGAGAGCAAACACTTTTCTGACTCATTAACTATAAGTGAAAATCTACATTATATCTAACACAGTCTTACTAAGTGAAGATGACTTCTTTATAGTCATAGACAATGAGAACCCTTTAAATGTATAATCAGACTGACCACCAGAAGCCTGACAAACCCATTCCTTTAGACTATGAATAAGATCTATTATTGACAACCAGTCCTGAAAAAGGCTTTGACACTAATCCATCCATAAACAATTCAATAGCCCAAAATGAGTGGGTGGCTGGTAACATTTCCTGAATCAAAAGCACTGTGATTAGGTGTTTGGTTAGTCCAACATAGAGTACCGTGTGCGTGTTATATAATTTTCACACTAGTTAAACAATGCTGGCAGCGACAGACTGGCTGAGTGAATGAATGAACTGAACAGAAGGCACTTTTTATACCATGCTGATACAGTATATATTCATTATCAATGAAAAAAAGATACGAAGTGAAGTTGGAAAGGTTTGTATGTTCTATATTGTCATCATTGACATGTGTAGAAACAGATCAAAAATTGAGACAGAGAAGAAAAACATAGGAAAGCTTATATAATTTTTTGTCTATGTAAGCTCATATAGTATTTGTGTGACTGTGAGTACGGATGGCTGTTTTCAATTATGAGAGCTGATCTGAATTCTTGCTGCTCATTTAGCTGTTGTAAACACAGTCTCATGTAGGTGCTCTTTTAAATGTATTCCATGTTTTTACCTTCCCACCCCACCGAGTCAGCATTGTTGTCTAATATTTCAGGGGGTTGCTTTATATTTCTGTATGGGTTGGTGTGTGCTCCTCATTACAGCATTTGTCTTGGCCTTGACTGCTTTGTCTCCAAGGACAGTAACAAGTTCCATATGTGAGTCTTTAAGCAGACCCATCCACCCCCCACCCCACCCCACCCCACCCCAAAAGCACAGAAATCTTTCGCTTGATTCAGCGAAGGCACTATGGTACA
Organism: Ictalurus punctatus; assembly: GCF_001660625.3. NCBI lineage: Eukaryota > Metazoa > Chordata > Actinopteri > Siluriformes > Ictaluridae > Ictalurus > Ictalurus punctatus. The sequence continues at coordinate 11,840,148 of NC_030437.2, read as the reverse complement.
CCTCGTTTAGTATGCAACAAGGCCACCTCTGTTATGTGCTGGGCAAGAGGCCAGACCTTCCCACCTAATACACTAATACAGCCGCTGGCTAAGTGTGAAAAAGGTACTTTGGTCGTATTTAGGCAGCATTGTTTTGGTGAGGCTCGAGCACCACCAAGTGCTTAGGGTCATTTGTGCTTGCTTCCTAAGCCAGGACTTTGACCCACACTTCAAGGGAAAAAGGCTATTGGTTTCCTCTTTCCAAAAGGAAAAAGAAAACAGAGAGTAAGTCTGAGGATCTTCAGTTTCTTAATCGCTTGCAGAGGGGGAGAACCCCTCAGTCAACATGGGGGTGGACAAGAGAACATTAAGGCTTTGGCATGTTTGTTGTTGTGTTTGTAGGAGAATGAGATGTGAAGTCTGAAGCATTCCTCAGCCTCTTGGCACAAGCTCTGGGTTGTTTGTTGTCCACGTGGGAGGTGGCTTTTGGAAAAGAGGAAGAGGGCAAGCAAAGGGAAGAGGGTGTTTGGCATGTACTGAAGTTAAAATTCCAAAAACTTTCAACTGACAAAACATTTAACTTTTGATTTAAGTATAAACTGTCAAATATCTTGAACAAGTAAAATTAAAGGCAGCATTGCTTCCATAAAGCTTTTTCACTATGACAAGCACAAAGATCCTTTTCTTGATTGTACATTTTTGTATTTTATGTCACAAATCCCTACATTTAATGGCACCCTTGGACAAATGATATTTATCAATTACGTACAATGGTTCGAATTTTCGAAAATCTTTACCTTTTCTTGCCGATGTCATGCTCGTAAGAGCAGTTGAGCTAAAAAAAAAATAAATAAATGCATATAAATGGCTATTTTCAAAACCAAATAATGTTTAGCATAAAAAAGACAGATGGATGTTGACCTCATGTCGTGTCTAGAACACTTAAAAAACTTTGGCAGGAACTCGAAACATATGCATAATGACCCATAAGCAATTAGAGATTAGACGATGGTGAGGCGGGAAAAAGAAGAACACAAAGTTCAGATTCAGGATTACAAAACTTTAAATGATACTTAGGGTGTCAACTTTCAAAATCACCACCTTCGTAACAATACCATTTTGTAATGTTCTCATGGAGGAAGCCCTTCACCAAACGTCACCAAGTGTCAATGGAGCTAGAATTGGAAGCATATTTTGTGGTCATGTGAGAGCAAACTTGAACCGAAACAGAGCACGGTTTGCATGAAAAATTGGTAATGTGAAAGCTGCCATGTGGATTAGAAAGTGCCCCGCTGTACTGAACCTGAGACCTGTAGGAAGTGGTCTGAGTTCGGTTGCATCGGAACTGTACTCGGGTACTTGGGTCCGCACTTGTTCAGGAAGTAAAGTAACCTGCACATGTGTTTTAGCTGATCACATCATTAGTTTCCACAACACAAGTGTACCATGAATGAACTTTGTGTGACACAGAAGAGGTCCACTGCTGCACATAATATCTGCTGTACGGTTTGATAGAATCAAGTGAGACTAAAACCAGACCAACACTCCGGGTTTGGGGGGGGGGCATGCCAGCAACACTTGCTCTTGGATTCAGACTACAGCAAACGTACCCAGCGTGAAAACCACCCAAATCAAAATTAATGTGGTCATCAATGTGGCTCTCTTTAAAATAACAGTACTCAGTCCTCTTTCAGTGGAACAAAAAGTGGTCTACGAAAAAGAGAACTCACTTCTCTTTGCATTCACACTGTCCCTGGTATTGCAAATTGCACTCAGCTCACTTTCTGATTCTCTTCAGCTCTTATGAGGCCTCAATTCACTTCCTATTTCTCTTGGACTGAGACCAATAACCGCTTAAATTTGTGGATAAGTTCTTCTGGAGAAGGATGGCAACACCCACACATACCATGAAGTTCATACTAGCATTACAAAACAATAAAGAAAGGCTTAATAGAATATTCAACCTTGTAATATGTATCCTGTCGAAGTCCTTGGCCTTAATTTTTTTCAGAAAACTGTTCAAACCCTTTAGTGTATTTTTACTATCAGTTTTAATTGATTCCTTATATCAGCCTTATTCAAATTGTCAAAGAGAGGCACCATGTCCTCCTCTGACCACACAAATCCAAGTTTTAAATTTTTGAGCTCAGCTCATCTGTAACATGACCTGAACAATGTAGAAGAAAACATGGGGGTCAAAATAGTTTTAAAAAGCGATTCATTTTGAGAAGCGTGCTGGGCGTGCTTTGCATTTACAATACGTCAACATATGAAACCACAAAGCAGACTTGAAATGAACCATACTCAGACCACCTCCCGAGATGGTATGAGTCTGGCCGGCTTTTAGGGATCTGAGAGGGGCGAAAGCACAGAGTCCACTTACATTAAAACAAGTTGAGTGTGAAAATACATACATCAGGTCTTTGGATTTGAACCCCATTGAAAACCAATGCAGATACAAAAAGTGTGATGAAAACCACTGCATTCATTTGAACTATCATTTTTTGTGTTAATTAGCAAAGCCGGAAGAAATGACGTTGTGGCAGCATGACCCCCAGAGCATTGTTCAGACAGTACGTTGTGTCTCTGTGAATCCTCACTTGAATTGTAGCCGAATTGCGAGCTAGACCCCTTCTGTTTACCAGTGCTCTGACTCTCAGAACATTAAGTATTAATATCATGATGAAGTCAGAGCTGCCACAATGTTTGCGTCATAGTAAAAATAGCAAATATTATCTTAGAGTAAACATAAATATGGAATAGCAGACAGAGAGACACATATACAGTGCTATGAAAAAATTATTTTCCCACGTCCTGATTTCTTCTGTTAGTGTGTTAGTCTCATAGTAAATTGTTTCAGAAATTAAAACAAAATCTAAGATAAAACCAAGGCTACCTGAGAAAACACAAAATACAGTTTTTAAATGATAATGTTATTTATTGGAGTAAAAAAAAGTTATCCAATACCAACTGGGACTGTGTGAAAATGTATTTGAACACTAATTTAATATAACAGTTTAAGTTCATATTCTGTAGACATGACTTAACCGAACCATTAGGTCTGTAAAGTACTTTTTTCTTCTACTGATTACAATAACCCATTAAAATGGAACAAAATGTTTCAGGAGTTATGGGAAATATTTGTTTTCTTAGCTCTTTCGAAGACTACAGGGGGAGAACATCTGTGCCTGATGGATGTGAAAAACACCACCAGGAAAGAGCTAAAGACCTACAGAGAGACGAGTCAGCAAGCATATTTTCAGGAAAGGAATCCACCGGGAGAACAACTCTCATCCACTGAGAGCGTGTGTGTGTGTGTGTGTGTGTGTGTGTGTGTGTGTGTGTGTGTGTGTGTGTGTGTGTGTGTGTGTATTTGTGTTCCTCAGAGTTTCATTGTGCGATTCTAGGCAGCTTGAATGACGACAGAATTGTGGAAAAGAGGATATGATGTAAGCAGTTGGTTTTCACAGTTGCTGACCTTTCAATAGTTTGGAGTCCTCAGTAGAACATTTGGAGGAGGTTATCACCAGTGTGTGTTTGTTTTAGTTCCATTCTTTGAGATTTTGAACAGAACAAATATTAAAAATATATTCTTTCATTCATCTTCAGTAACAGCTTTATACTGGTCAGGGTCATGGTGGATCTTTGTGATTAAAACATATAAGTCCAGTCCATTTTGCCGTACTACTGCTCTATGAGACACTACAGCAAAAGTTCACACAATCTCTGGGTCTCATGCCCAACATGTTTGTGCACAATTAGACAATTAGCTGGCCCTGCCAATTCCATTAAACCTCTAGAGAAAAGTAACAACTTTTACAATAATACAGTAATAGATCTTTTTTTTTTTGTGACAGGACAACACTGAGGCCCACTGTAAAGCAAATGCCTTTGATATGCTGCCTCATTCGTAACCCTAAACATTTGGTCTAATGCAATTCAGCCACAAAGACGTATCAGTGCTGCACCACTGTAAGCACAAAGAACAGACTGAACATCTACATTTCAAAAATTCATCAGATTACGACCCCCCCAATGAATGTAGGCTTTATCAATGTAGCCCTTCCTGTTAAAGAGGTTCTTGTGAGTGGAGATCGAGGGCGAAAGATGAGGTGAAATCATGTGACCCGTAACCTCTGGATGCCTCGGGAGAATGAACGGCTTTCCGGGAAGCCATGAAAGTCGTTCACATATAAAGAGTCTCAAATCGTATTCGGATTTTCCACCACTCTGACGTTTCTTCGTCTGCTCTTCCTCTCCTGCTGTTTTTTTGGGAGAAATATACTTGGACAGAAAATACCTTCAGAGGTCAGTGTATGACTAAGAGCTGCTGTTTGAACAGTCAGAGTGTGAGATGAACACAAAGCAGTCAACTCTGACGTGGCAACAATGTTCCTGCAGGCTGAGCCTGTAGTAGGTGGATGATTCGTGTTGTTTTTGTAAAAATGTCTGGTAAAACATTTACTATGAGAATAGTGTACAAAGAAATACATTCACAAGTAGTTTGGTTTATGTCCTGCGAGCTGTGTGTTGGTGATCCAACAACCAGAAAGGGTTAAAATGGGTTACACTATCTTAGAGTAATTATGATAACATTTCTAAGGATCTTAGCAGAGCAGATAGAGATGTTCCTTATCTTTAATCTGGAATGGGGGGGAGAGGAAAGGCTTAACTACAGCTTGACTTGGAGCTGTTTGACATCCCAGATAGAAAATAATTTTATATGCATTATATTTGTAATGTTGAAACTATAGTACATTTATGGAATTGATCAATCTTGTGTTTAACAGACTGAAGTGAATTATTGACAAAGGTGAACATGGATATTGGACAATATATTTAAAAAAAATTATAAAGGGCAAAGCAACCTAAATTAGTTACAGTTGAGGTCATAAGTTTACATATTCCTTGCAGAATTGGTAAAATGTTAATGCTTTAAAAATAAATAAATAAAAGGGATCATAAAATTGCACAAAGTTTTTTTTATTTAGTATGGCCCTGAATAAGCTACTGTATTTCACATAACAGAAGTTTACATATAGTCCACAAGACAAAATAATAACTGAATTTACACACATGAACCAGTTCAGAAGTTCACATCTGATGTGAAATGTACTTACCACATAAATGCTTACTTATAATTGGGCACCACATTTTTTATCCGACCTACTTAGATGCCTAAAACAAATATAGATAAAGAACTATGTGTTCCATGTCATGCTGTAAAGCAAAAAAAAGATAAAGGACGCCGTCAAAACAGAATCCAATGCATATTATTTTATTTTATTTTATTTTGCACTTAGGATTAGTTAGACAGAAGGGTTAGACAGAAGTCATTTGTAGTGTCAGCAAAATGTAAAGCCACATGAACAGAAGGAAGGCGGTGTGTCATTCCAGGGTTAGTGTGACATGCACACATCCTTCTCTCCCCCCCTTTCTTTTGAATTGTTGTGACACAATCATGTGGCTGTCAGCACAATTCACTGAGAAAGCTTTCCTTAAATATTTAGGGTGTATCTGTCTGAAGAAGGAAGGTCTCTGGATATTACTACAATAAGTAAATGCTTTGCGAAAGTTCATCCTTCTCGTTTTTAAACATCACAAATGAGAATGCAATAAGCTATGTCCTTAATCATGGCATCCCTATATAGCAAATTCATCTTATGCAGCATCTCTAAAGTCTTTCACCTTAAAAGTTGGATAAATCTGTTGCTCATGTCTTTGAACTATGATTGGCCAAGAAAAACCGAGGCATAAATGACCAAAAACAAGCTTTATATATACAATGTGCATGTTGTTCTGTTGACAGTCAGCAGTGACAGCATATGGAAAACATTTCTAGCAACTGCAGCGAGAGCCAGAGAACGACTTCATGTCAAATCACAACTTAAAAACAATTTCCTAGGGCTAGAACCATAGACCAGCTACTCTCATTTTTTGCAGCAAGGGAACCTGTTAACTGTAAAATAAATTCCACTGTCCCCCTCAGCACAGCTTTATTTTATGAACATAAACCTCCTACACAAAATATTTGGCTCATTATTTAAATGTGTACAATAATATTCTGTCTATTTCTTGGAGCTATAGAGCTTTTTATTCCTGAACTTCCCACTGACAGAACACATCACCAAGCTGATATTATTTGTAGGCCGATTTGCTTTTGATTTATTGAAGTTTGGATTAAAACCTATTAAATTCAAGTGATTATCAAAGCAGCTAATAACTCACTCATAAATCACTCAGTCAGAACAGTGATAATAATGGGTGGTGATGGCCACCACTGTAACAGAATAATTAACAAAAAAAAAAACAATACGTAAACCACTTCTACTAAATAATGTAACAAAATTGTGCCAAGCAAATGTAGCCTGTTTTCACATACTGCTGTATTAAGCAACTTAACTAGTTAATACTTTATTTTGCTTATTATTTTGTAGCCTGTATTCTAAAACATATGCAAAAGAATGTCATAGATATATAGTATCTCACAAAAGTGAGTACACCCCTCACATTTTTGTAAATATTTGATTATATCTTTTAATGTGACAACACTGAAGAAATGACACTTGTATAAGAAATGTAAAGTAGTGAGTGTACAGCTTGTGTAACAGTGTAAATTTGCTGTCCCCTCAAAATAACTCAACACACAGCCATTAATGTCTAAACTGCTGGCAACAAAAGTGAGTACACCCCTAAGTGAAAATGTCCAAATTGGGCCCAAAGTGTCAATATGTTGTGTGGCCACCATTATTTTCCAGCAATACCTTAACCCTCTTGGGCATGGAGTTCACCAGAGCTTCACAGCTTGCCACTGGAGTCCTCTTCCACTCCTCCATGACGACATCACGGTGCTGGTGGATGTTAGAGACCTTGTGCTCCTCCACCTTCCATTTTCTAATAGTCATTCTGTCTTTCTTTCTTTTTTCTTTCTTTCGAGATATAATGTCAAATAAGACCTAATTTCTTTCTGTCTTTCACATATAATGTCAGCTAGGATTTTATTTATTCATACATATAATGTCAGCTAAGACCTCATTTCTTTCTTTCTTTCCACATATAATGTTAATGAGTCTTTGTTTATCACATATACACAGTGAAATTCTTTTCTTTGCATAGCCCTGCATGTCAGGAAGCTGGGGTCAGAGTGCAGGGTCAGCCATGATACAGAGCCCCTGGAGCAGAGAGGGTTAAGGGACTTGCTCAAGGGCCCAACAGTGGCAGTGCTGGGGCTTGAACCCCTGCCCTTCTGATCAGTAAACCAGAGCCTTAACCACCAAGCCACTGCCCCTTATATAATGCCAAATAAGACCTAATTTCTTTCTTTCTTTCAACTCATAATGTCATCTAGGATATTATTTATTTATTTATTTATTTATTTATCTATCTATTTCTACATATAATGTCAGCTAAGACCTCATGTCTTTCTTTATTTCTTTCTACAAATAATGCCATTCAAGACAGCAAAACATCTCTCTCTCTCTCTCTCTCTCTCTCTCTCTCTCTCTCTCTCTCTCTCTCTCTCTCTCTCTCTCTCTCTCTCTCTCTCTCTCTCTCTGATGTGTATGATTTTGTAGCATATATGCTAAAACTATTGCAGAATAACTTCATAGCTATAGTTTCTAGATCATGTTCTAATAGTCTTTCTTTGGTTCTTTCTTTATTCCTGTCTGCCTGCTTGTCTGTCTGCTTGTCTGTCTGCTTGTCTGTCTGCCTGTTTGTCTGCCTGCATGTCTGTCTGCCTGTTTGTCTGCCTGCTTGTCTGTCTGTCTGTCTGCCTGCCTGTCTGTCTGTCTATTTTGACACTATACAGTCCATTAGTGTGTGCTTTCAGTCGTTACCTCACTCTACTTATTGTGGGGTGTGTGTGTGTGTGTGTGTGTATGTGTGTGTATGTGTGTGTGTATGTGTGCGCGCGCGCTCCGGCTCTTACAGAGTTAACTGGAAGCCGTGTTGAAGGCGGCACTCTGTGGGGGAGTTACTGCGTCTCAAGCCGCTGCTGCAACATCACAGCGCATTCCTGAGCAGAGCTGAGCAAAGCTGCGAACATCTGACTGCCACATCACATCTCATCCCATCTCATCTCATCATCTATCATCATATAACATCTTATATCATCTCATCTCATTAAAAGCCCGGCTACACGGCAGACCGACTGCACCGTCTGCTACACCGTCATCCGCTCCACAGGCGCAGCAGAAAACTATGCATGGTCCAAGCACCACTGGTTAACTACACGTCGGTGAGTACAACGTTGCCTGGAACCTGTTTGTTTGGATTTGGTTTTTTAAAAAAAACTTGACAAAATAGAAATATTAACCAACCTATCATATATATATATATATATATATATATATATATATATATATATATATATATATATATATATATCCCAATGCATTCAATGTAAGACACGCCTGGAAAAAACAACACACCTTTAATCTAAATTCATGATTTTCTTTGTGGCGTTTATCCGAATTGTAGCGTTTACATGCAACCTGTTGTTATTTTTAGGCTGGAAGTGTAGTCACTATCCGACCTGAATAGGACGAAGCCAGATAAATATATCTTATTGCTAGCACAGGCGGTCTGTCAATCCTGCCCGTCTGTAGCGCGTTATTTACACACGACACACGACAGGTCCAGTCTGTTTCCTCCACACGCTTCTGTGCTTTATTTTGACATCTTTGTTTCGCCGCATTTTGACCTTTCATATTCTTTCTCGTCACGACGTGTGTGTGTGTGTGTGTGTGTGTGTGTGTGAGAGAGAGAGAGAGAGAGAGAGAGAGAGAGAGAGGACAATGTTTCATATCGCGTGCCAGGCGCGAGCTCAATAGGCTTCACTAAAATGTTGCCTGAGGTGTGATAAAATGTAGTCTGTGTTAAAGCCAGTTGACCATTCCTTTATGCGTTTCGTTTTTACACCTTCAAGGCTGTGCTTCACAAATTGGCAATCCGTGTATTCTAATATTCATACATGATGTGTCAGGCTTAATTAACTGGCGTTTGATAGCCTCTGAGGATTCGTTCAGTTGTTATAATAGCATATTAGCTCAAGTGTTTGGAGTTTTAAAGGGTAACTGAGGAAATTAGTTAGTCCTTATAACGTTTATCAAGAAAATACTACTTGGTTATTGGTTAATTCCTTATCCTGTAATGTCTTTATGTTCTACTTACTGGTTCACAAAAGACAAGAACTTCACTCATGACTGAATAACCTACCACCTCTTGTTAAATCATTTGAGCAATGTCTTCTCATGCTGTTTATTTTAAGAGAACATTGTGTACAAACACTTTTTCCCTGAATATAGGAATGATCTAAGTCTGAAGGAATGTGTGTGTGTGTGTGTGTGTGTGTGTGGAGACCTGGACCTTTATAGCAGTCCAGGATGTGGAAAAGTAGAAAGAAAGAAATGAGAGATGACAGGAAGAGCAAGTAGGAGGGGCAAAAAAAATGTCAGGGAGGCCTAGAAATAACCATAATTATGGCGTTTTTTTCTCTTTCTCTTTCTGTCTTTGCCCACTACCTCGCCACGCTTCGTGTTCAATCTAATGAAGGAAATGCCACTGTAAACTCACTGCACTCTATTTCATAAGGAGCCGATGGAACGTGGAAGTGTTTTAAAGAGTGTTTCAAACAGTTTGGAGTTGTGTAAGGTAAACATTACCAGAAATGTCAAGGGAAAATGCCAATTTTCTTTCTGTGGCTCCACAAATGGCCAGGGATGCAGAGGCAAAGATTTAATCTCACAGAAAGTAACCGCACCCCCAATGAAACACTCCTAAATGTCTTAGCTGAGTAAGACGTTTAAACACAAGTCATCACTGTGTGTTTAACTGTGTTGTATGAAGTAAAATTGCATCTTTTTTGGGGGGGTAGCAATGTTTGAGTATGATTCAGAGCGAGACACTTGATTTTTCCCCCTCTTTTGGTACAATGCGTGCCGTTTTATTGAAAGCAGATGTTGGCGCTCAACTTAATTTCCCTCCTTAAGTCATTCCTTCGCTTTGGCGTGCTCTGAAACATTTCTCCTCCTAGGCTATCCAGCTCTCAATAGAAGGAAAGTTCATGAAGGACAAAGAAAGTAATGCGAGGTCCCATTAAGAGTACTGAACATTAGAAACTTATCTCATTTGAATTTTCTTGGTTATCTTTCTGTGTTTGTGTGAATGGATATAAAAAGGAGTGCAATTGCATTTCATTGGCAACATATACAGGTCATTAGAGAAGTCATGGTATCTCTTTTACGTGAAGAGCAGTATTTCAGTGGGGTGGCCACATGCTGAGGTAAATGACCTTTGCACTGCCTGTTTGTTTGTGTCCCACTTTCCCCCTCTTGTGAAGAAAGAATGAAAATCTGGACAATCATTTAAAGCTCTGCATTGCTCCATGGTAGGGGAAAAAAAGAGACAAGAAGTTCAGTCCAGATGTGGAACCATTTGTTTTCTTCACTGGAAATCTGTAACGGAGGATGACACTTGACCTCCATTTCACATAAACTGAATAGTTTGAATTTTACTACTCAATTTGAGTAACATTTTGAGTAACTGCTCTTTGAGTAATTTGAGTGGTGTTAAGAACTTCTTGTAATGGTGACCAAACATGTCCTCACATTTTATAATGACTCACTTTGTATGAAAAACTGTGGTATAAAGGTTATGGCTAGTTAGTTTATTTCTTAATCACCTCAAAGCCATTTAATGAGGCTGGGAGAGTTGAGGAGGACTGGATCCCACTCAGTACAGTTTTGTCAAGAGTTTCCAAAACAGTTCTGTAAAAAACTGTAAAAGGATCTGCAGTATAATTGAAAAAGAATGGCCAGAGCTGACTTTCTCACTACAAGTCTAAGTAAACAAGGGCATTTTACAGAAGTCCTTGAGGAAAACTGGCATTGTCTGGTGTTTGCTTGTGTTTTTATACACCATCGCTGACTTTTAAGACCACACAAGAGGACAGCTTAAAACTGTTTTGTTATCCTCATGCAGTGTTCACCCTTCCTTAACTTAAAGTCTCTACTTACTATGGTGGGAAGATTAGATACTGTCCCTTTCCCATGGAACCGGCCTGAGTTCATTGTATTGTGAGTGAAAACAATATAAATTGAGAGTAGTTATGTTAACAACTGCTTTTGGTAGACTGTAAGTATTGTGCTTATTTTCATTTTTTGGGAAATTATCCTCCCATTTAGGTGCACAAGTATACATTTACTGTATTTACTGTATGTAGGTTATCTGTTGCAATGGACAATTTGTCAGCTTGACACTACCCCATCCATCAGTGGAATGGGACCAGTAGAGGACCACCACCAAGCTGATATTATTTAGGAGGTGTACTATTCTCAGCACAGACATGATGTCAGTGTGTATTGTACTGGTACAAGTGCTCCTGTGGACAGGATAGAGTGAATGAACAAATTCTACATAGAGCTACAGGCAGTAATTGTATACCTACAAAGTGAGCTGTTCTTATAGATACAACTTAGGTGTTCCATAATAAACTGGCACCTCAGTGTACTGGCTTCTCAGTTTATTTCTTTGCATTAATGTTACTATTTATTTACATGCCTGCCATGTTGTGTAAGCTCAAAAGACCGACTCATTTTATGCAAATTAGTGTCTACTAGACAACTGAACAGAAAAATCCCTTCAAAGCTATTTGTATGTGTTCGTCTTCCCTCCATTTTGTTTGATTACATGTCTCTGGTGATGGATTTTGTGTTTGCTATGCAAAGCCAGACTATAGCAGCTCAGAGTAGAACATTTTTGCCAGTACCTGTCTAAGGAGCATGTGGGAGTCATGGCAATTCTCCAGAAAGTTCACTGTGGAAATCATCTATCCTTATTTTCTTATTTTCTCATTTTCATGCCTCTAAATGTCACTCAGTTAGGGATGACTAATTGTTGACTGGAAATAAGTTGGCAGTGCTTGCTTTTTACAACATGGCCAGACCTCCTTTTAACCTGGAGCACTTATTTAGAGCAGCTACTCAATTATCTATTCATCAAATTTCGAAATATTAAAACCTTCTTAAGCAAACATATATAAGATTTGTTATTTAAGTGTGAAAACTAGAGATAGCACTGACCTGATACCCAGTATTGATATCAAGCCAATACCAGGAAAAATGGTAGATTTGAAATCAAAGAAAACATAACGGATATCAGAATTTTTGGAACTGGAAATGCTTACATATTAAGGGACTTAATTGTTTTTTGTTGAGATAGATTTTTATTATATTTATACTTTATTATATTTAAGTGATTTTTGTGCAAAAGAGTTTAATTGTAATGAAGAAAGTACAGGTGCATCTAAAAAAATTGAATATCGTGGAAAAGTTAATTTTTTTCTGTAATTTAATTTAAAAAGTGGAACTTTAATATTTTAAGCCTTTTTTTGTTTTAATCTTTATGATTATGGCTTATAGCTCATGGAAATCAAAAATCCAGTACCTCAAAACATTAGAATAAAGAATTTATAATACAGAAATGTCGACCTTCTGAAAAGTATGTTAATTTATGCACTCAATACTTGGTCGGGACTCCTTTTGCACGAATTACTGCACCAGTGCAGTGTTGCATGGAGGCAATTATCCTGTGGCACTGCTGAGGTGTTCTGGAAGCCCAGGTTGCTTTGATAGCGGCCTTCAACTCATCTGTAAAGTTGGGTCTGGTGTCTCTCATAGATTGTCTATGGGGTTCAGATCAGGAGAGTTGGCTGGCCAATCAAGCACAGTAATACTATGCTCAGCAAACCAGTTACTAGTAGTTTTGTCCTGCTGGAAAAGGAAATCAGCATCTTCATAAAGCTTTTCAGCAGATGGAAGCATGAAGTGCTCTAAAATCTCCTGGTAGACGCTGCATCGACTCTTGACTTGAGAAAACACAGTGGACCAACACCAGCAGATGACATGGCCCCCCAAATCATCACTGACTGTGGAAACTTCACACTGGACTTCAAGCAACTTGGATTCTGTTCCTCTCCACTCTTCCTCCTTACTCTGGGACCTTGATTTCCAAATGAAATGCAAAATTTACTTTCATCTTCCCCATGATTGTGGTTGTGGGTACTGAACCAGACTGAGAGATTAAATGCTCAGGAAACCTTTGCAGGTGTTTTCAGTTAATTATCTGATTAGAGCTCTTCTCAGGTCGAAATTTCTGTATTATAAATTCTTTATTCTAATATTTTGAGATACTGGATTTTTGATTGCCATGAACTGTAAGCTGTAATTGTCAAGATTAAAACAAACCAAAAAAAAAGGCTTGAAATATTTCACTTTATGTGTAGTGAATCTAGAATATATTAAAGTTCCATTAAATTTGCATTAAATTACAGGAAAAAATGCTGTAAAACTTTTCCACGATATTCAAATGTTTTGAGATGCACCTGCACAGCTTAGTAGTTTTTAAAGAAAACAGTATCAGATGGGTATGGGTATCAGCTGATCAAGGTTTCAGTATCTGTATCGGAAAAACCAAAAGTGCCATCATGCCATCTTTAGTGAAAAACCAGTGTTCTGGGTTCAATAGTCAAAACTGTGGCCTGACACCACTAAGTCAAGCATTAAATTGTAGTTCCACAAACTATAACATAATGTTTTCCCCTCTGTACTGTAAGTTAGCAGCAAGTAAATGGTAGATTTTCACCCCCAAAAAAACTTCTCATTATGTGTGTATTGTCACCCTGAAGAAGTCTGTAACTTGTGCAGACAAGGCTACTTTAATTTTGGTGTTAGCTTAATTGCTACCTAGTTAACAGTCTAATTCTAAGGTACATTCTTAGGCGAATCAAATATATGTGGCCTCAGACCTTTCTGTAACCTTTGCAGTCTTGTTTTGGGTAGCTGCTAAATCTACACCCATGGAGATACTTTTTGTTTGGAGACTTGTCCTCTGTGAAACATTCCTGGCACAGTTCTGAGGTAGATGTGTCTCGGCTTCCAGGCTTTTTTTTTTTTCTTGATGTGTGTATTTAGGGATCTGCACAGCCTGTGTGAAGAGAGAGGCATGGAGCCAGGGAAGAGAAAAGCTGCTGTTTACTGTACACTCATTGTTCTCCTTCACTGGAAGGATCTTCAGAATCGTGGCTTCAGATCTGGCCTGCTTGTTCACTTTTTTCTCTGAAACTAGATCCTGAGGGGCTGAAGGTCATATCAGGCCAGATACTAGGTGTAAATATAGACGTTGGATTTTGGCTTAGTTATGACCAGGAAGTCCTGGAATCATCTGTGTTAGCAGCAGGAAAGTCTTTAAAGGAAATTCGTGTCTCCAAGCGACTTCTAAAGAATTCTTCCAGGCATGGTGTCCTGAAAAAAGGAAAAAAACATAGTTTGAATTAACAGCAGAGGTGTTACAAGAGCTTGTCTTATAGCCAGGCTATTAAGATGTTCCCCTGAAATCAAAATTGGTGTTTCAGAGCTTTTTGTGCCTGTCCCTTAGTGTTATAAACCATTGGTCTCCATTTTAAAGCACAAGTAAAAGGCTCTTGTTAATCTCTATGCTCTTCTCCATATTTAGCTAGCTTTCTAAGCTACTATCTGGTGTGTTCAGTTTTGACAGGGGTGTTTGCATACTTATCTTGACCCTTATTGGCAGTCACGCACTTCAAGAAACTCTGGGAGATAAACGGTTAAAAAATAGGCAAAGGACTTGATAACTAGCTATAGAAATGTCAAATAGATCAGCAAATGAGAAACTAGCTAGCTCGCATTAGCAGCTTGAGAGTGATACTTTGTTAGATAAAGCTGTTCATACGGAATAGTAGTGAAAAGATAAACTATTAGAATGAAATAATGCTGTGACCTCTTTCGCCCAACAACTCTGCTATAGAATTTAAAGTGAATGGGTGGGACTAACCTGTTGTAAAGTGAATGGGTGGGACTAAACTGCAGTAAAGTGAATGGGTGGGACTAACCTGCTGTAAAGTGAATGGGTGGGACTAACCTGTTGTAAAATTAATGGGTGGGGCTAACCTGCTGTAAAGTGAATGGGTGGGACTAACCTGTTGTAAAATTAATGGGTGGGGCTACCCTGCTGTAAAGTGAATGGGCGAGTATAGTTAAATGTGTTAATTTCTATGATGTCAAAGAAACAAGAAATCCAAACCAGTAAAGAAGCAAGACGAAACAAAACACACTGTATCTGCACCTTCCATGACCCTTTAATGATTCTAAGGTTTAATATGAACTGTTAAGGACAACATTTTGTAGCAGTTATTCAAATGATTGCGTGCTATCCCTTCAAAAGCATGGATATCTGCAACTAATAAAAGTCAGTATACATAGTATACTGTAAGTGTGCAGGTCTGCTTCATGATCGTGTGCTTCTGAAATTCTGTCACAGCCTGGTACAAGCTCACAGGCATGATCTAGGTGTGCACCCTTCCAGCAAGAGTTCAGTAAGAAACATCTTTGCATACAGCTTTAGAGGATTAGCTGTATCAGACTGAGACCTTCCCATAAATGTTCTGTCAGGACCTTCCCTGCCTGCTAGCATACCATTCCATTCTTTTGATTCACCATAATATGGCATTTCTTTCACCAACTGGTTTTGTCCTATTTCTGAGTAATTATCATTCTCTCAATGGTCACTAACTACTAGCCACATGATGAGCGTGGAGTATTTTGTTTTGTACGCCATGACTGAGTAACGCAGCTGCTCTCTTTATAATATAATCTGATCTCCATTTATAGTCTCACAACTCAATTTACATACATTACCTGCTAAAATAAGCTGGGTAGTAGGTCGGTTGCTGCTCAGTGAGGTGCAGCTGATTACAGTGTGCAAGAGGAAGTGTTAATGTCAGGTGGCAGAGAAAAGTGCTTATGATCACCCAGCTTGAAAAAAGAACAGGAAAGGAAAGAGGCTGTAAGATAATTAAAGATGACCTTTTCCATTTTGGGAACTTTTCAGGAAAGTTTGTTGGTAACTCTATGTGGTCCGGGAATTACTCGTCCGTAAACAAGGCTTCTTATAGTGCAATCCAACTTGTGTGTTTAGATGAGGATTTGTAAATCCTGCTTTTTCAACTTTGGGAACATTTTATTCTCATTACTCACAGCTCACACCCAGTCACAAGCTCCCAAATATTTCAATACTCTGAGATTAATAAGCATTGTAGCATTGCTTTCATTAAGAGCAGAGGAGCGTATTTATAGCATTTACATTAATTTCCTGTTCTTAAATAAGTTGACCCGGGTGAAAAGGAAAGACGCACCAAATATTGTGCAGAGGTCTCGCTCTGATTTCCTAGATTGAAAACAAGTGCAAGAAAACAATCAGCCTATGTTCTGAATAAGGTGGAGGCTTTATGGATCCCAGATGTAAGGGAAGCTCCCATTTCCTTTAGCCACATATTTGGTGACATTTTTAATAGCTTGAATACCAAGGCAAAGAATATTGACAGCATATGTTCTTTTATCTGTTCTATTCTATCTGATTTCTGTTTTTGCAACCTTTTTATTCATGCATATTTATACAAATTGAATTGTACAAGTGTAAACCGTTTTCATTTCTTCAAGGCGTGTTAGAGATTGTAGTAAGACAATCGAACTGTTACATTACAATTTCCCTCAAGAGAGAAAGAAAGCGACTGCACCACAGTTAGTCGAGTTCAGAGAATTTATAACCACTGCAGTGCCTGCTCTTTAAACAATGGCTTTGTTAGGACTGAGGAAATACGAAAAAGTGTTTTGAGAGATAAGCTAACTGAATGTTAGGTTCAGTGTAATAAACAGAGAAAAGTGTATTCTTATAGCACAACAGCACAGCCGTTTTAGGATGCACCAAACTTCAGGATCTTTGTTCAGCTTCTGTTTTACTGCAGGGCCACTTTGATTTCTGCTGTTGCTTATAAGCTCATTGACTATACGCTGATGCTATGGGAAACTCTGCCACTTATTTATATTTTGTCTATCTATCTATCTGTCTATCTATCTATCTATCTATCTATCTATCTATCTATCTACTCAAAGTCTTAAATGTTTGTTGTAGTCTTTTATATAAATATGAGAAAACAATTATAAGTAACCCTACAATAAGAGAAAGTAACTTGATTTCTCACAGCATTGAATGAGCAAACTTATCCAAAGCACCTTACAGATAAAATGAGGAAAAACAACATTACGCAACAGTTGATTACTTGGTTTAAATATTAATTCAGTTTCTAATCTCATGGGCAGTTCATGGACACTGACAAAATCTGAATGGTCTGCTGTTTGCCAGTGGTAAAGTATTAAAGTAACTTATAGTATGATTTCATCCTCACTTTACACTCCACTAGCATCTTGGCTAACAACCACACAGAATAATATAATAATAATAATAATTATTATTAATAAAGAAGTTTTGTGTCAGAAGTGTTGAAAAGTTGTTGTACTGAATGTTGTACTGTATGTTCTGCAGAAACCACAGTTTTAGCAGTTTTACTGGGTAAAGGAGACTCTGCGACTTTTTGCAGTGAAAGCTAGCATTACTTCCTTACTATAAGCAGCAACATTCCCCATTTTTGCAACACCAAATAACTTCCATGTTTTGCACTCTTATAACTGATTACCGTGTGAAATGGTAAGAAAACTGCAATGTTATCAGTTCTAAAGACAAGTGCCTTGACCTTGGGCTTAATGCTGTTTTTAAAAAGTGTCTTTATACAGTATTGACGGCTACAGCCATTATACGGCCTTATTATATATTTGTATATCCGACAATACCATTATTTTTCATAAATACGTTAATAATGTGGCAGATATCATGACTTAAGTGGAAGTTTTAGAAACTTTTAAATATTTCCTGTCGGAGGCTTTTATGTAAAAGATTTTAAATGGATAAACAATTTCAAAAATTGTTGGAGACAACGCAAGTTACACCTGTATCTTCATGTAATGAACAAGTTATCAGCATTAATCTAGCACTTTACAGAATGCTTTGAGTGCGTTTGATGAGTGTGGT
The DNA here is from genome assembly GCF_001660625.3 of Ictalurus punctatus. Taxonomy (NCBI): domain Eukaryota; kingdom Metazoa; phylum Chordata; class Actinopteri; order Siluriformes; family Ictaluridae; genus Ictalurus; species Ictalurus punctatus. Next base: position 11,822,226 of record NC_030437.2, on the reverse strand, counting down.
TTTCCTACTGGTCTGTGACATAGCAGTAAAGCCCTAATTCCAGTTTACTCTTTTATCTTCTCACCCATGTTTAGCTTTTTTTTTCTTTTTTTTACTTGAATTCTTTCACTCAACCTTTTCCTCTCACATATCTCCCCAGCTCATGCTTTGCTGAACATGACCCACTGCTGAGTCAGGCTGTAGTCGAGCACACTACACAGTGGAGAGAAGGAAAGAGAGCTGCTTTCGATCACCCCATCACGTGAGGCTGGCCCCAAAAAATGTCTGCAGAGGTGGAGTCCGGCATGCCTCCAGCCGAGCAGGCACCCGTGAAGACGCCATCCAAGAAAGAGAAGAAGAAGGGTACGTGAACCTGCTCGGGGCTGAGAGGTTACGACAGAGTACATGCTTATGGAATTTGCGAACAGTTTGTTCTTCTAACTGTATCTTTGGAGGTCATGATTTGAAAGCGGGAGTCCCATGTGATTTGGAGATGTGGTTTATTTAAGGTTTTCTAATTTGTTGTATGGAGCGCCTCACTAGGATTGTGCATTATGCATCCCCTTTCTTTTGAAATCTCTTTCCATTTTCAGACGAAGCAGCTGGCGTTTCTTTGTTACGATGTCCGCTGTTATTTTCCCGCGATGCAAGAAACTTCAGGGATGATAGAACTTTTTATTAGTTAGCTAGTATTGCATAATTTCATTTAAATAAATGTTGATGTTGACGTTGCTTACACAGAGGAACACATGAATGGACAGACCTGTAATGTTTAACAGAAACCCCATTCAGCCTGACGAATACAGGACTTCTCTTTTTCTTGTTCTTTTTTTTCCCCTATACGTGGAAAAAACAGAAGCTCGTCAGTTTGACTGGGTGTATGCCCAAATAAACCACAGACGTAGAATAATGCTCCAAGTATTCACAGTATTTTGAGGCAAGTGTGTTCATTATGGATCATTACGTACTTATATTCTTCAAAACATCCTGATCCTGAAATAGCTGTCTGACATGCTTTTAGCCGTGATGCCTTTTATACACAAATTCTTTAACTCCTAAAATATATTTTGAAGTAGTCATTGAATAATATACTATATACTGTTGAATATAGTACACTGTTGAATTGCTGATTTTAATTGGTCAGAGGTTCCCTCCTCCTCCTTGTGTGTGGAGTTTGCAGGTTCTCCACATGCTTCAGGGGTTTCCTCCAGGTACTTCGGTTTCTTCCCCCATCCCAATGTCATGCGTTGTAGGCTGATTGACATTTCTATGAATGGTTGTGTGAGTGTGTGTGTGTGATTGTGCCCTGCGATGGGTTGGCACCCCATCCAGGGTGTCCCCCGCCTCATGCCCCGAGTCCCCTGGGACAGTCTCCAGGCTCCACGTGACCCTGTGTAGGATAAGCGGTACAGAAAATGGATGGATGGATTGATTGCTCAGAGGTTTATATCATAGGTTTATATTAATGTGCGTGTTCTAATACATTGTTGTTTCGGGAATGGTGGCCTTATATGATGGATGCTCCACATAAACGGATTAAAAAACATGCGCAATCATTGATATGATGGAGGTTTCTGTGAGGAGACGTTTATTTAGCATTTTTGGAAGGAGTCTCCAGTGTCAGCACTAAGAGGTACCACTGTAACTTTAGGTTGATCAGCATGAGAAAATCTTGAGCATGGTGAGCTCTGGGTTTCTCATGAACATGACAAGCTGTATTTTTTTTTTTGTCTTATTAACTTCAAGAGAGAAAAAGGAGAGCCTGGTGAGGGAGCAGCTGCTATAATGTAAGTGATTACAGGAATTAGCTTGTTACACAGGCGTTCCACAATGAAAAGTGTGATATGACATTGTTTAGTTCATGAAAAGTGTAACTGTTGCCAAATTGCTGTGGTATAAAAGGAATAAAACACCACGGGCCATTACACTTCACCTCAGCCTGCATTACTCCACCTATAGTTGATTATTTTCCTATAACAGTACACTTCAGTGTTTTATTTTTTTTACTTGTAACCGAATAATAAATCAAGAGTTTAAGGGGTTAAATAAGAATACATGATAGATAACTGAATGCTGCTAATAAAGTAGATATAATAAATTAAGTTGGTGGCTCCCTTAATATTCCACGACCAAATACACCACCATGTTACTGCTGCATTTGTCTGCTTCTTCTAAAGAAAGCCACAACAGTGTAGAGAACATTAAAAGCCTCTATACCAGATTCTGTGGGCCTCCTTGACCCCAGTAGTTCTCTGGATTTATTTTTGTTAAGCTGGACCCAGTGCACAGTGATATTGTTTGTCTTTGCCAGGCTTGCTCATAGAGGAAGAGTGCACCGGTGATGGATTCCATTAGGGCTGTCTACACAATATCTTCCAGCTGCAAGTGCAAATCCCTCCCCTCCCTGTCTGTTTATGATCGCTTTTCACAGGCAGGAAAACAAGTGAAGTGTTTCTCATGCTGAGGATCTTTCAGAGACTTGTGTTACACAATGCATCTGGACGGTTCATGCCATAATGCATTTCCTGTTCAAAAAAAAAAAAAAAAAAAGTGACAATAGATCATGTAAGCTGATCATGTAAGGTGTCATTTTGTTTTGCAAGTACGCTCTAGTTTTCAGAAGACCAGCAGACAAATCAGCTGTGGTGTGACTGTTCCAGTTTTCACTTTGGCTTAAAAAAAAACAAAACAAAACAAAACCTACTTAGATCACTTGCTTATATCAGCAGGCTCATTTGTAAATGGCTGGGTTTCTAAGGAGTTGTCAGTTGCTAATGTCAAAGCACCTCATATCAGGACCACGGTGTTTAGTCTGAAAATAAATGCTGTCTTGCTCACAAGGAACTTAACAGGTCAGAGGTTACGTCGTAAACAATGTGTTCAATGAGGTTGTATTTGCAGACAAGTAGCTGTAATGTTTCACCATTTAAAAGCCACACAGCATCTGCTAAGAGAGCAATTCAGTTTTTCTTTTATATCAATGACACTGATTCATTCATTCATCCATTTTTCTTCAGTAAGTGCTTTGCATTGGTCAGGGTTGTGATGGATTTGGACATGGGGCATTTACACAATTTAGTGTGGCCAGGTCACCTACTGGTATGTTTCTGGGAGGTAGGAGGAAACTGGAGTACCCAGAGGAAACCCATGTAGACATGAGGAGAACATATAAAACTCCAGGGACCCTGGAGCTGTGAGACAGCAACAAGTGACTAGCGACCTTTATAACATGACTTTAAATTTACAGACAAATAAACAATCACAGCTTTCTCTAAAAACAATTGATGATTTATTATGTTTTAGTCTTTTTTTAGGTTTCTAGGTTATTAATATTAAGTTGAATTATTATAGACACACATTGCCAAGCCTTGAAGCCTTCCATCTTATTTCACTGCCCAAAGTCATCAAAGGCGGTTGTGTCTGATCTATTTAAAAGGGGAGGATGTGACTGAAAGAGGCCTGCACATTGATTGGTGTGGGGGTTGTCCTGTGTCCTGGTGATAATAAGGGGGGAACCTCCAGCCTGTTGAGTCCCTGCATGTTTTGAAAGTCAATAGCGTCCCTTAGTTTGTTCACAAACTGTCTGGCTGTACCCATTCTTTCACTCCCTCTCTCCGCCCCTGCCATCTAAACAGGGGCCGACAATCGAGTGGAGAACCCCAACACAATTAGCTGTGCTCCAAAGAAAGAGAGGGTGCAGAGGGAGAGGAGAAAGAGCCAATAGACCCGGACCAAAACAAACAAGTCAAATAAGATGAAAGAGGAAGATGGCAGAAAAGCAATGCCAGCTAGAGCGAGAGAAAATAACAGATCAAGCGCTATCCAGTTCTGTGAAAAAAGATAAACAGAGGCCAGTAATAGACTTGAAGTAGATAAATCAGATATTGAGCGAATCTCTCTAGTGAGCTCAAGAAAGCTAAATAGTAAAGTCTGGTTGAAGAGGGGGAAAAAACAAGAAAGGGCAAAATGCAGTGTCAAAAGAGGACTACAAAGTGAACCAGGCACCAATATTAAACCATGGTGTAGCAGTCATAATGATATTCAGGACTCTGAAGAGCCTTTTCAGTGGAAAAGCTCACCTGCACACTATAGATTCTTACTTTCTAAGAACTGCTGTAATCATAAACACTGACCTGTCCTCATCCAAGGACTCCTAATCATTATGGGATGTAGTCAGATTCTGGGATATAAGTCCAAAAATCAGAGATGGGTTATGCACCAAGTTGATTTTAATTGGATGTGCCATTCCGATTATGTAAATCACATACATCTAGTTCACGCCTCCATGGTTGCTAATTGCTGGATGTTTCTTAATAGGTGTCCAAGGTAAGGTTTTTTAGTAGCATCAATACCTCTGACTTTAAACACAAACCCTTACCTTTATGAACAAAAAAAAAATTAGGGGGATAGAAAATGTGGACTGAAGAAGGAAATAACGTTTGTTTTCTTTGCCGTCAAATATAAATGTACACGATGTAACATAAAAGTAGTATGTTCCTGAGCATACTAATCATACTGAACATCCTTTTCAAACACTCAATACATTTGTCTTTACTCTTCTACAGCTGTATACTGTAATGATTCATAGTCTGAGAGTCATCCAGAAGAGGATGTCTTAAAGTTCCTTAAAGTTATGTATCAGATAGTTTTTCTTTGCTACTGTTGCCTCTGGATTGCTCATTAAGGATCTAAGTCTATATCTGGGTTTCTTTAAAGCAGTCTTGTTGAATTGACTGGAATCGAAACGAATTGAATTGAAGGACTTATGTGAATGATGGTGGATCTCTAACCGCCGCCTTGCGCTTCCAATCATCAAAAAAAGTGTTATAAAATTATAAAGGTGTACTTTTGCGACCCCTTTTTTGTGACGCTTGATTAATGTTGACCACATGAATCAGTTAAATCAAAGTCACTGACATGAGAAGACCTTTCAGTGAACTACAAAGGCTGCCTAATAAGCACCTAACATAATGATGGGCTGTGGGAATTGCAGAAGACCCGTTCTCAGCTTCTGAGCTATCAAACAAACAAACTCAGCCAAGAAACTGTTTCAGTATAAACACTCTACTCTGAACAGTGTATACTTTCTGCTTTCTTATTCCCTTTGGTCAAGATACATAACTCTACGAATTCAAATACTGTTTATTTTACAAGTTACAGCAGAAGGTTGTTGTTTTGTTTTGCTTTGGAGCCATAATTTCATGCTTTATGTGGTTTCAGGTGTCATGCCTAATAACAGTTCATTCCCAGGTTAAACAAAAGCAGAATCTTTTGATAAACATTGGCTTTTCATTTGAGCTTTCAAGAGTCACGTCTGTTTTCTTAGCTGTATGATTTTTCTTAAGTACTTTATTATGAACAAAATCACACAGTGTGTCATCCTTTAATGAGGCTTTTTACTGAGTATCAGTACACGGATAGGAAGAAAGTACAGGAAAATATACCTAAGTGAAAATATGGGTATTGTTTCAAAATCGCAGTTAAAAGTAGAAGTAGCTCGTCAAAATTCTACTGGAGTGAAAGTTAGAAAGTGTCCACACTAAATTGTGAGTAGTTAAGGTAGCCAGGCCAATATTTATGTATGTATGTATGTATGTATTTATTTATTTATGCAGATCCATTACATTTTGCATGACTCAATTTGTATGAAAAGTCATAAAGGATAAGATTAAGCTTCAAGGTTGATGTGGTATTCAGATTTTAGTGTACTTTAGTATTCGTAAATTCCATGTTGGAAATCATATAGTTGTAGGAAGAGCAAGTGAGACTGGAAGGCATTGGTTGTTGTAGCCATGCTATTCTTGTTCAATATTTTGTTAAATATAGTTACTAAATATTATTCATATGCACAGAATCATGATGGAATTGGTATCTGGGCACAAAAATAAGACATGATCAGTTTAGTACTAGTTTAGGTCAATATGAAAATGTAAGGCGTGACTTGTAAATTTGGTTAGATTTAGGTACAAATGCCCTACAATGATATGATATTTAAGGATATTAATGAAGTACATATATGTATGCTCAAGTAATGTTCATCTCTGCTGTAGTTTAAATGCTTATGTCAAAGATAAGATGACCAGATCTCATTTTAACATCCTACACAGAACCAGCATTTTGGTGACAAATTTGACTTCATGTGTATTCTAGGCGTAACATCAAAACTCATTCCAGTCTTTAGTCTTTGCTTTATTTAATAGGATTTATACATATCTCTGTCTCAGCTTTAGCTACTCCGGAGAAAACAGATGAGTTCCTGCTGGCCAGGTTCAAAGGTGATGGTGTTCGGTACAAGGCCAAGCTAATTGGAGTGGATGATGTGCCTGAGGCCAGAGGGGACAAAATGAGCCAAGACTCCATGATGAAACTGAAGGTAGGTTATATAGTAAGGATTAAAGAAATAGTAAAGATTTTTGCTAAAGTCATTATTTTTTTTCATGTTGCTTGAAATAAGCAACATTATCTGTCAATAGAATAAATCCATTTCAAGCATGAAATTAGTAAAAATATTTAGAAATGGGCTTAATAATACGAGTTGAATTTGTCCATATTTATTAAAGATATTTTTACTTGCTAAGATTTTTCTTTTGCAGTGAGGTAGATGAGTGGGATTTGCATTGTCATATTCTCAGCATATTTGACAGTAGCTAGACAACCAAGATTTTTTTGCTAAATAGATTAGGTAATGTAATGTAATCTAATGAACAAGGAGGGTTTGTGGCAATTTTTCATTTTTATTTTTTTTGTCTATCATGTCATCCGTAACAATTTGCATTTCAGATCAGGATGTGTTCAAGCCACTGAATATTAATATTTTTAATGACATAATGAAGAAATATTACATTTTGGTGCATTTTTAAATTCAATGATATGAAAAAGTATTTGCACTTTCTAAGCTAGTGGCTGTTTTTCAGGGCAAGGCAGCAGCTTCTCGCTCTCAGGGCAAACACAAGCAGAGAATTTGGGTGAACATCTCTCTCTCAGGAATCACTATAACAGAAGAGAAGACAGGAGTGAGTCTTCTTTGCCATTCGCTGTCATATCTGTTTGCCTTCACGATTAAAAAATAAATGTTTATTGCTTTTCTGTGCTAATTATATTATATATCTCATCTCTGCAGGCAGTACTGATGGAACATGCAGTGAACAAGATCTCTTTCATTGCTCGCGATGTTACAGACAATCGAGCGTTCGGCTATGTGTGTGGTGCAGAGGGCCAGCACCAGTTCTTCGCTATTAAAACTGCTCAGCAGGTGTGATGGGGTTCCTAATGGGCATGTTTTCTTGCTCTTTTTTTAAAACATAAAAGCAGCAGCGTGGAAACAGACTAACAGTCATTTTTTTTACTTTCAGGCAGAGCCTCTTGTTATTGACCTGAAGGATCTCTTTCAGCTCATCTTTAATATGCGGAAAAAAGAAGCAGAAGGTTCAAAGAAGGTACAGGGTGTATTTGTATTGGATTAATGCATTGTCATGTCCAGAAAACTGCAGTTATGACATGCTAATTACAACTTTCACCTCAGGGAGTAACTGTTTTTACAGTGTCATAATAGCTGTTATGAGAATTGTGTATATAGTAACAAAAGCTGTAAGTCCAGACATCCACGACTTTGCACCTCAAAAGTGTAGAGTTGATGTTTCTCAACACATGATTCTAATGCTAATCGCTTGAGTAGTACATACTGTAGTTGATTGTCTTTGGAACTCATTCCACAAATCATTCATATTTTATAAGTTTTCGTCTTATAAGTTTGGCCCTGCTTTTTATTATAGCATCCACCCAACATGTAGTCCCGCCTGGGTGTGCTTACTCTACTAGAGTTTACAGACATTTTATTTTATTTCCACTTTTTTTGAATAAGGAATTATAAGCTTTTAAGTTGTATCATCAATAATTAACCTCTAATAACAGTTAGGCATGTGTTGTATTTGCCATGTATATTGTAGCTCTTATGTTATGCTATCTTTGGTGTATTACTTATCTGATTTTATTTCCTCTCCAGGAAGAAGCCAACAAAGTGGTAGAGGTAAGCATTGACCAGTACAGATACAGTAAATGAGTAGAGTACTACTTATAAGAACATTCAATATATTAAAAAAAAATCTTGAAGTAAACATTCTTTTTCACCACAGAATGGAAGTGACGCCTCACTCGGCAATCGAAAAGTAAGTATTCGTCATGTTAGGATTTTGTGTTTTAGGGATAGAACCCATGGTGATGCAGTATTCAGTATCACAACAGCAACTTACAGTCTGATAATCATGAACCCGAATTCTTACACGATTGCTGTCTCAAACAAAAACTACCATAAACTCAAGCCTAAAGCACTAAAGGTTACCCTGCACCTAGGGGTGCAAACTAGGCTAATTAAAACAGAAAACTTGACACAAACCAACAATAACCATTTAGACTCTTGTCATCTCCTTTGGACTGTATGAAAAATAAAATACC